>NW_007246634.1:209780-278012 GCF_000164805.1 Carlito syrichta | reverse complement strand
AGGCCGGGCGCCGTGGTCCTCGTCGCGGGTGGCAGCGGGGCCCGCCCGCGACGGCGCGTTTCTTCCCGTGAAACTCCACGTTCCCGGCGAGCGTGGAGTGAACGCGGCCGAATCTGCAGACATCGGCCAACTGGGTCCAAAAAGCGGAACCCAGGACCCAAAGCAGCCGCGCGGCCGCCAGGGCCCGCGGCCACCGGGGTCTGGGCACCGGACAGCCCGTAGCCGAGCAGAGCAGCACGACGGACCTTCCCCGCCTGGAAGCCAGCCCCACTGCCAGCCACTTTCGCAGGCGAAGCGCGTCCGCGGAAGCTCACCGGGCTCCCGCGCTGCCTCCAGCCCGTGGTATTCCAGGGCCAGGTACAAAGAAACACCCCTGACGCTGAGGCCACGCCCCCTGGCTCTGCGCATGCGCCTCCCCCATCGCCCGCCCCTCCGAACCTACAGGGGGCGGCGAAAGCTCGCGTCACTTGCTCCTTCACGTTGCGCGCCGCTGGCGACTGCTTCCGGGTCAGAGGTCAGACGGTCGGGGTCTGCGTGGGCCATGGTGCAGCTCCGGCCGCGTGCGTCCCGCACCCCGGCGTCGGCGGAGGCAATGGTGGACGAGGGCCAGCCGGCTTCGGAAGAGGAGGCGGAGCACGGTCTGTTGCTCGGACAGCCTAGCAGCGGCGCGGCCGCCGAGCCGCTGGAGGAAGACGAGGAAGGGGACGATGAGTTTGACGAGGCCCCGGAGGAGCTGACTTTCGCCAGCGCCCAGGCGGAAGCGAAAGAAGAGGAGCGGCGAGTGCGGGAGACCGTCCGCAGGTTCGGGGCCCGCGGCCGGGCGCGGAGAAGTGCCTCTTTCCTCCCGTTTGTCCCTCCCCGCACTGACCTGTCACCCTTCCTCCCAGGGATAAAGCGCTTCTGAAGGAGAAGAGGAAGCGACGCGAAGAGCTGTTCATCGAGCAAAAGGTTAGAGGGTAGGGAAGCGTCTCTTTCTGAAAACCTCCTGTTCGGGGTAGGATTCCCATGTTTGATGCTGTTTGGGCTGGTAGGATATTGAAGTGGGGAAAAGTCACTGATGTGTCTTCTGTCAGTAGTGAAAAGAAAGATGCTCCAACCCTTTCTCCTGCCCCCCAGTTGAAAATGGGAGTGGGAAAAGGAAGTCTGAAATTACGGGGGTTGTAGTCCCAGCTCTGCCACTCCGCTGGCCGTGACACCTTACTTAGTTATTTAGCCTTGCGGAAGTAGCTTATCTGAAACTGGGCTGCTGTGCGAACTAAAGGAGGCAATTTGTCAACCAAGAGCTATACAGAGAATGACTGCCTTGCTGTCTGATGTCTGGCACGCTCACCATAGAGAGCTGACTCCCAGTGGGTATTAACTGCTTTCAGTGACCTGAGGGCTGGCATCCCGTGGGCGCCCTTTCCGCCAGGTCTTCCAGAGAATGTGGAATGGGTCCTCAGTTTTGTGGACCCAGGCTTCCCACAGCTTAGAGATAGTAGGGGCAGTAAGCAGTCTAAGTCGCTTATTTGCCTCGGTCACTTCGGAAGCAACTCCGGACATATCCTTATGTGTGTACATCATTTTTTACTTTTAATCATCTTTATTCCAAAAGAAAAGAAAACTTCTTCCAGACACTGTTTTAGAGAAGTTAACTACAGCTGCACAGACTGAGTAAGTAATGAATTTTCCTATATGTCTCACACCCTTCTGTGAATGACGTACTGGTACATTTATTTGAATCTGTGTAATTGAAGGAATTAGAGCCTACATTAAAAAACTACCTTGGTATTTGAATTTGGTGGGAAAGATGGAAGTATTCCACTTTTTATTCTTTGGCTACTTATTTTGTTTATTCCCGTAGGTAACATGTTTCTGAATTCCTGATATTAGTGTGTTCATTCTGTACATTTTGTTAGTGCCCATCTTGGTACTAGGGACAGAGTAGATGGTAGTGAATAAGTGTTTCGAAATGTATCTCGTAGCTAGTACAACATCAACTTCAAAAAAAAATGTATCATTTAGTGGGATAGCAGACAGTTATCCATAGGCTCCTAAAACTTGTCTCATACTTGCTTTACCTGCCACTAACCTGTTCCTTCTTGTTCTCCATTTCACATTTAGCACCTTTGGTGTTTTATGGTTTAAAAGCCAAAAGCTATAATCTCCCTGTGGAATCAAACCTTACTAAATTTAGCCTTCTACATTATTTTTTCCTATCCTCCTTTTCTCCCCTTAATGCTTTAAGTTTGGACATTTAGCCCCATCTTTTACCTAAGCCATTGTTTCTCAAATTTTCAGAAAAAGAACTTTTCCAAAGAGTGACTCAGATCTTGAATACATTAAACAAATCTATTTGGTGGCAAATTCTCTTTCATCTTTAAAAACGAAGCTAAAATGTCACCTCTACCTTCTCATTTAGCCCCCCACTTTCTCTCATCACTTCCTCCTTTGTGCTACTGTGTAAGTGCTTCTTTGTTGTATTCTGTATTCTTATGTTTTGTCACTTTACATTTGTCTCTCCAGTGGACCACAGACCCCCTGAGGCAGCTCCTTGTCTCCTATGCCTAAACTGTTGAATTAATCCTTTGTAATTTCACCAAGTAAAATGAGGCAGACCTACCACCATTCACTCCATGTTTTGCATACTGTATATAACAACATGTTCTTTCACTTTAACTCTTTAAGTATTTCTCTTTAACTCTGTTACCCATAGCATCCTGGTGCTTTGGAAGCCTGCCGTAATGCTTTCAGATTTATATTTCAAAGATACTCCAATCCTAGTAACACTAGTTTGTTGACTGGCAGTGCATGGGGGAATAACTTTTGATTTCCCAAACTGAGAAAGATCCTGAGTAAGAACTGAGGTGGTAGTAGTGAAAGAGGGGTATGTTATTTGTAAAACCAGGTGAAATAGTGGAACATGTTTATATTTTGAGTAACCTTCACTATCTGCCATTACAATGTTTTTTTTTTCCTTAGCATAAAGAAATCACCAGGAAAGTTGAGAGAAGGTATGAACTGTTCTCATTTAAATCACTTTTCATGCAAGTGTCAAGTGAATTTGCAGATATTTCCAGTCAAGTATTTTTGGCCCTTAGAGAGCATGGGCATAAGCCTGGCCAAGGTTAGCTGGAACCTATTCCATTTATTTCTAACAAATAAAAACTGCACCCAAATTGCTATGTAAGAGATATTTAAAGTGAACTGCAGTAAGTTTCTGACTTATTTTTACAGAAATGCTAACTAGAAAATGTAACTTAATTTTTTAGTTAATTTGCAAAAGAAAAATGAAGAATGTGAAAAAGGAAGTGACTCCAAGAAAGTTAAAGTTCAAAAAGTACAGTCTGTCAGGTAATGAGGTTTTTTTTTTCATATGGGATGTAAAAGTGTCCTTTGAGAGAGTAAAAGTGTTGGCTTGTGTGGGGGGAATTATATATATATATATATTTTTTTTTTTTCCTTTGGGGGGAAAGCAGGATTTATTGGGAGAATAGGAAAGCTCCCACAGTGGGAAGGGACCCAAAGGGGTTGTCTGTGGGAAAATTTTTTAATTAGTAGCAATTTCAGATTAGCTCTTTTGGAAAAATAAGTTTTGACAATAATAAATAAGGATCAACTGGACGATTTGTCATTGGAGGTCAAAGTCCTATTTTGAACAACCTTTTGGGCCAGATTCGAAATTTTTTAGTGGTTTCATTTTTGAGAAAATTTTCATTTCACCTCTCCCAGTGGACAGATGTTTATGTCAGGATGCACTGCAATCTTTTACCAGTGCATCAAACCCACCAACCAGGGACATCTTGAAGCCATGTCATTTGTTATCCATAGCTCCTGATGTTCCTCATATTATCAACCCTTATGGTGGATAATACAATGCCTATGCCAAGGTGGCTATTACTCAAACTGTGTTCACCACAGTTGCATATCACCATGGGTCTTGCTTTAAAGGAAGAAAACGTTTCTCATTTCCCTGAAAATGTGGCTTCATATTCTATTATGGTCTATAAAATTGGAAGGAAGTAGTTATTGGTACCCCTGAATGGCCAAAGCCCATTCTTTGCTTGATATCTACAATTTGTCTCAAAATATGCAAGAATTACTTTGAACTGCATCCAGTGTAGCTTGGTGGTCCAGGCCATTACTTGCAAATCAACTAATCCTGTTTTAGCCACAGAATAAAATGTAAAAACAGATGTAAGACAAAGTGTAAATAAGACCATGAGAGGAGATTGTCATATGTTGGACTCCTATTTAGCTGAATTTATGTGTCACAATTTGGAAGTAATGCTTTTAATTCCCTTTTACTACATATACCAGGACAATTTCCTGTTAACGAATAGACTTGCTTTTAGTATATTTTAGTATAAATATCCAGGGACAAGTTCTTAATTGAATATATCCAAGAGACAGATTGTTCAATTGATCCAAAAATAAAACATTTACTTGCTCTACTAAAATGTGAATGTTAGTTTATTTCTTGTAAAATAGCTCTGTAATTTAGTTTTATTGCTGTTATACAAAATTAGAATTTCATGTATCATTATGAGACACCTGACAAAAATGCTTTATTTTGAAAGTAATCTTGTATCATCCTTGTTTATTTTGACCTTTTGTATTGATCACCAGCCAGAATAGAAGCTACTTGGCTGTCAGGCTAAAAGACCAAGATCTGAGAGATTCGAGGCAACAGGCGGCCCAGGCCTTCATACGTGATTCTTTGTATGGTCCAGGAACCAACAGAACTACTGGTAATTTTCTTATGGGCCATTTTTCTCAGTTTTTAGTGCAAATAAAACAAATAGATGATAAGTAATTATCTTTTCCAGTAAATAAGTTCCTGTCTCTTGCTAACAAGAGGTTACCAGTGAAAAAGGCTGCAGTCCAGTTTTTGAATAATGCTTGGGGTAAGGTCCAGCTTTATTCTCTTATCTCTGATAGCTCTATATTTTAAATAATGTTCTTTTGAAGGAGATAGTTCATAATTACAGTTTTTCCCTTATAATGGCTTATATGTGAATAGTCATAAGTTGCTTCTAAAAAAAGTTAGTGTATATATATGTGTATATACACACATACTAATGTATGGTAGATAATACATATCTAAATGTATAATAGACCCAGTTTTAGTATTTTCATTCATATAGAGAGAACTGTGAAAAACTATTTTTAATTATATGATAAAGTTCTTGACCATTTTATATCTCTAATAGTCTTACTGCATATAAAACTTTGTATTCTAGGAACCCAGAAAAAACAAAATGCCAAAAGGTTTAAAAGACGGTGGATGGTCAGAAAGATGAAAACTACTAAGAAGTAAATCAAAGCTAAATGAAGAATCTGTACTTTGTATGTATAGAATCATATAGAATTCAGTCATCTAGAGGATTAATTTCTCTAAAAAAAGCTAACCATTCATAAATCATTTCAACGTCATTATAAAAATCGTAGATATATTTGTCTGGGGAAGTACTCAGCCACATTTCATCCTTCTGGGGTACAGCTGTGTCTTGTAGTCTTAGAATGGCCTAGGAGAAAAAGTTTAAAGGAATCGTGTTCTTTTATTTTTATAAATTTAACAGATGGCAAGTGGTACCCATACCAGCAACAACACCTCTTCTACCTCCATCCTAGGTGTATATGGCAGGAACGGTAGGGAGAAAAAGGAGAAATGGACATCTCAAAAGTCTCTAGTCACAGCTCTCAGATGTTTTGTGTTATTGAAGAGATTTTTTTTTCCCACAGAATATTGCTTTGTAATGCTCCTCAGGGAATGAAGGAGACTCAGAGAAGTAATTGTGAAAGAGTGCAAAGTCTTAAGTGTAGATAAGTATCTGTTCTTATTAGAGAAGATACAGTGCATAAAATATAGTCAATGAACAACTTTGTTAAGCCAAAGGATCAGTTAGTCTGTTGACTTGCTTTTAAAATTTTACTTTCAACCAGTGTAGAGGGAATTTGGTTGACTGGCAAGTCTCATATGCCATAAATTTCCAGTTGTCTTTCTGTGTCACCCACAATGTCAGGTTTGACTCTAATCCAGGGGGGTTCTATACAAACTGAAGGCTGTTTTAGGTTTAGAGCTCAGATTAATAGTAGAAACCATTAATTAAAATTACTCTGATTTTATGTTAATCATAAGAAATATACAAGTACCTAATATATAAACTCAATTGACACTAGTATCTGCAGAAGTAAATTTTTAATGGCTGGTTAATTATATCACTACATTTTTATTGCAATATAGTACTCATTTAAGCACTTAAAAATGGAAGGTGTACAAAGATTAAATTAAGACACGGTAAATTGACTAAATATTTGGTTTTTATATAAATAAAGGTCATAACCACACTGTTGACATGTAATACTGTTATAATACAACAGTTAAACTTGTGAGTCTACAACAGAAGTCATCTGTAGTTAAACAGGAAACAAAGTTGAAAAAGACCATGTTAAAACAGAACTACTGGGACTAACAGGTTGGGATTGTAAGTAGCAACAAACATATTCACTCAGCTCCTGAGTATTTCAAGTTTTACAGTACACATTAAAAATGATTTCTTCCATCAACACTATAAATTCAAACTGTCAGATGTTTATGCATTTTGCAAGTTACACTGATTGAATGCTTATATGGGAGCGGGGGTCGGAACATCTCCCAATTTGAAGTTTACATCACCCACATGCTAACACAAACACAACTTGTTCCATTTCCTTCCCCTTTCTCCCTCCCCCACAAAGAAGGCAGGATTTTTTGGTTTCTTTTAGGTAACTGTTTTAAAGGATTCATAATGATCAATTTTGAGCATCTGAAATTCAGTAATATTGTAACTCTTAGACAACTAAGAGGTTAAAGATGGAAAATAATTTCTCCTAACACTAAGTTAGAAAATCATTTGCATCATGCTGTAAACTAGGAAGCAATGTAAAGCGACAAAAACCTGTCCCCAGTACATAATTTAAAAAATCTAAATTTCAAATCAGCAGAGCTGGTCTACTTCCATGTTGACTATATGCCACAATATAAGTGTGAGCTCTTGAAATGCATAGCTAATGTAGGTAGTCTTCCACTGTGGCAAATGCACAGGATCCAATTCCTGATCGAGCCATCAGTCCTAGACACTGTGTGGCCTGTCCCATTGCTAGGGCAAGTGGAGGTTGCTTTGGCAGATTGTGGGTTTCTGAGGATTTAAAAACGGAAACAGCAGTTAGCACAACATTTTTCAAAACATGTCTCAATCAGGAAAATATTGCATTACTTAAAAAATTACTGATACCTGTACCACTCTTAAGTACCTAGGGTAGCAATGGCAGTTTCTAAGCAGATGATGGATGCCTTGGACATAATACTGACAAGGCAGCATTGGTATTGGGTATTCAACTGTAAGATAAACTTGCAGAATTAGACTTTTAAAATACCAGATACTCAAAAACTATTAACTATGATAGGAAAGACCAAACTTCTTATCTGATATTTGGAGTAGAGTAAGGCATATGTAGTATTTCTCTTCTACTTGACCAAAGTAAGTTGATATTAACTGAAGAGGCACTGGGATTTCATTACAAGTTTCCATTAATGGATTCTTCTACCTCTGTGGATAGGACTCAACAGAAGCTGCCTAGCCATTTCCAAGGCACATATTAGGTGCATAATGTTTTGAGTTTGTTGGAGCAGGTGGTGGTGGTGACAATGAGAGAACACAGAGCAAAGCCATGCTATAAATTTTTGAGGGGTTTATAGTAGATGGTTCAGACATTTTAAAAATTGCCAATATATTTTCAGAGTCCTACATATCACAGGTTTCTTTGTCGACAGCTGTAGTACAAATACAGTAATGACCAAAATCTGTTGCTTGCCAAAGATGCAAAAATGAACTAGTAATGAAAGCGGCTAAACTCAGAAGCTGGTAATTTCTGTGTGTGTGAAGACAATGTCCAGACTTCACGTGGATTCCCAATTAGTAGAACTACTGATCAGTCTTTCATAGGCATAGTTAACAACAAAGAACAAAAACAGTGATACATGGCCGGAGGGGCTCCATGTGGTTTAATCCACTCTTGGTTCAGAGGATGCAATATGCTGGAAGAAAGGAAATTTCCAGAAGGAATTAAGCACAAAACCAAAAAGAAGCAAAGCAGAACTTAAAGGTACAAGAGAAAATAAAAACAGCATTAGGGAGGCTGAGGTGAGTGAATTGCCTGAGCCCGCGGGTTCGAGACCCACCTGGGCAACTTGGTGAGACCTCATCTCTACAATAAATAAAAAATTAGCCGGGCATGGTAGCACATGCCTGTAATTCCAGCTACTCAGAAGGCTGAGGCGGAAGGATCACCGGAACCCAGCAGGTCGAGGCTGCGGTGGCCGGGAGCGGCCACTGCACTCCAGTCTGGGCCACAGAGTGAGACTCCAACTCGGAAAAAAAAGAATATAAGAAAAAAAGTATGCAAAAAAGGCACAAAGACTGGTGAGAAAGTATGGTTTAAAAGTGGTGTGTGGGTTAAGATTATTAAAGTACTGACTTTTAACAGCAAAAAGGAAAAATCTTTTTAAAAATGTGTCTTGTAGGTTTACAGGGAAGTAATTGCTCAAAGGTAAGCACCTACAGGGTACATTATTATAATTTTATTTTGACCTAAAGAAGCATCTGGTTATAAGCATCTTTAAGTTTTTTGGACATATGAAACCTAAAATTATACATAATATAATAACATTAAGCACTACATATATTTAACTAGTTTCTTGGAGAACCCAATAAATAAAGAACTCAAAGAAAATTGGTCACTTTTCAGATTTTTCCAAGTCTCATTGAACAGCACTTAGCAATTAGGTCTTAATGATTACCTATAGCATAGTAAATTCAAAAAGACAATTATAGTAAGCCAAAGATTTCCCTACAATCCCAGAATTATTACTAAGTTACTTTATTTTTACCATAGAAAATACAACACATTAACCAAGGAAAATTCACATTATTACATCCAAATCCTAAATATGAGAAAACTACAGTAATAAGAATACTCTTCCTATTCTCAGGCTTCAGTGTTAATCCTTAACAAATAATAAACTAATGAGTAAACTAAGGACAAAGAAAAAGATGAAGGCCCAAATATGAATGCTTTTCACTGCTTTCTTTCCGTTTCTGCCGTAAGATGCCTGGCCTTCATTACAAGTCTTCTGGATTACTCTTTAGTTACTCTTTGTGTATCTGCCCTCATCTTTCTAAAAGCAGATGAAATGTGGAACCTGACAGCCCAAAACCATACAGACTTCCAAACGAGAGTCCCGTTTTACCTGGGAGTTAAGGTTCTCAAGTGAAATGAAAAATCACTCTGATGTAAAGAAGAGAACTGCCTAAGATTAAAACATAGTATGTAAACAACCTTATCATGTTTCTATAGAAATGCACAAAATGAGTGCAGTTACAGAATTCATATAAAAAGTATATATTCCGTACATAAATGCTATAATCACCTCTGCAGGGAGTTGCTCACAGGAACAGCAAATTGAAGTTTCTTATTTCATGCTCACCCCTGGCTAAAAACCTTTTAAATTGCTTTTCTCTTCCTCAACCACATTGGGTGAGGGCACATAGTTGAATGTGGTTAAATTAAACGCAAATACAGTTTTCTCCAAAGCTTGGTCCTAGCAGGGATATCACAAGTCACTTGGAAGCCCCTTGTGCCTGTATGGAAGCATGCTGGGAGTTGTGATACGGATGGCTCAGGCCAGCACTACCCACTGAGGAGCCTCATGAAAAAGCGGGGAATTAGGCAGCAGGCAAGCAGCAGTCAGAAATCCTGGCCTCTGCTGGACCCGCCATGTCCACACTTCTCAGACAGTGAAGGTCTGGCTCCTTTATTTCCATTCTCATTATGCCTGCTGCACCCAAACCTCCATTTCCTGACCTCTCCATTTTCAAGTATACCCTGCTGCCGTCTAGCCTCACTCTTGGGACTAATGACTATTTTCATGAACATCCCCCAGTTCCTTCTAAAGCAGCCATACTAGGAACCCAGTTCTGATCAATCTACTACACAATATGTAGTTGACTGTGATGGTTTCTGTACAACCATAAATTCATACTTTTGTTTTTCAGCCCGGCTCTCAAATGTTGCCAGCAAGCCCTTGTACTTATTCTCTGTTCAGTTATATTTCAGTCCCTTCACTGGCTCAAATCCAGATTCTCGTCACTGTCTGCAACTTTCACAACTCTCAGCCCTTGATTTACCTGGAGATACGAGGTCACACTTGATTCCTCAATTGCCCACCTTTCCACCCATGCCCACATCCTTCTTTCTAGTACTTGAGGAAGAGATAGGGTCTAGACAAGGTGAGGATATCCGAGAATGCCACCCCCTAATTCCCAGCCTAGAAATGGGTGGCAGACAATACCTTTCACTAAAGAGAACTAAGGAGTGTCTTTGGTAGGGTACTATTTTGAATTTAGATAAAAGAACCCCAAAATACCTTTTTTACATGGCAAGAGGCAGACATGGCTACCAGAAATGCTTACATATATGGACACAAAAACTTTTCCCAAACATCACAAGTTCCACCCCATTTTGCTGTTTTTATTCTATTTGAATACATGTAATCTGGAACTGAGATAAAGAAGGAAGGTTTCTACATTTTAGGTAATTTTATATTTTAAGAATGTAGAAAACATTTCCCTTATCATTTTACCAAAATGTAAATGCCAGCATAAATTCTCAGAGAATCTCGAAGTTGTCCTTTTTCGGTTTTACTTACCTAATATTGCACTGTTAAGAGCTGAGCACACAGGTTCTCTCTGAATTGGGTCAAGTTGATTTCCAACTGGGCTGTTCCAAGGATCTGAATATGCTAGTAAACTGAATGCATCCTGTGGAAAACACACCAACTTGGTTTTAATTCAAATAGTTAAAATACAATGGTTCCAAGCTGAGAGACAGGTAAAAATGCTTTAAGGCCCTAGAGTACTGTAACTACTATACTCATTTTCTCCCACCACTGGGACACACTATATTTCTGAACAATTGAATTATACAGCAAAGCCTTGTTTCCATTTTTCTTGGGAACAGCCATTTTTATTTATCTCCTCCCCTATATCTACAACACAAAACAGAAAAAAATAAAACAATTCCAAAGAAGTGGGCTGATAAGAGTTAAGGTAGAGGAGACAAAACATGCAGATGCTTTACTTTGTAATTTATTACCAGTGAGATGAATTTGACATTTAATTAAAAACTAGCTTTTTAAAAAATGGTTGTGGGAACTGGATACATCTCACTGGACTTCACTTCTCCAACTTAATTATGAAAGAAAAAAAACTGGCTCCATTTCAGGACCTGTTTTATGCATTTAGTATTTCCTACCACCCTAAAGCCACCACACTCTAAACCTTAAAGTAACTGACACATATTCTAGTCAAACAACAAATCTACCTTTTTTTCTTCCATGAGAAAAAAAACCCACTATGGTGGGTTCAGATTCAAAAGGGTGATTATAAAACTGCTCAATGAGATTCAGGAGAAAGTTAAAAATCAACACAAAAAAATTAACACTATTCAGGACATGATAAAAATTCTCTAAAGAGATAGACACACGGGGGGGGGGGGGGGGAACGACCCACAAGCTGAAATTCTGGAAATGAAAGAATCATTGATATACAAAATGCAGTGGAAAGTTTTAACAGTAGACTAGAACAAATAGAGGAAAGGATCTCAGAAATTAAAGACAGGCTTTTGAATGAACTCAGACAAAAAAGAAAAGAATCAAGATAATGGAACAAAGTCTCCCAAGAAATGTGGGATTATGTAAAACGTCCAAAATAAGAGTCACAGGTGTTCTGAGGAAGAAAACAGGTTTGGGAAACCTGATTGAGGGAATAATTGAGGAAAATTTCCTTGCCCTTGCCAGAGATTTAAACATCCAGATAAAAGAAGCCCAAAGAACCCCTAGAAGATTCACTGCAAAAAGGTTATCCCCAAGGTATATAATCATCAGGTTATGCAAAGTTAAGGTGAAGGAAAAAATTTAAGAGCAGTGAGAAAAAAAGTATCAAATAACTTACAAAGGCAAACCTATCCAACTAAGAGCAGACTTGTCAGAAGAAATCTACAAGCCAGAAGGGACTGAGGCCCTATCAATCTCCTCAAACAGAATAACAGTTAGCTAAGGATTTTGTATCCCACAAAACTAAGTTTCATAAATAAAGGAGAAATGAAGTCTTTCTCAGACAAGCAAATGCAGAGGGAATTTGTCACCAGGAAACTGGCTGTAAAAGAAATATCAAAGGAGTTCTAAATACTGAAACAAAAGGTTAGAATACACCAGTAGAAAAACTGGAATTTATAAAGCTCACAAGGCTTACAGAACACCAACACAATAGATAATAAATAAATGAATAAAGTAACCAGATAACAACCAGCATGATGAATGTAATCATACCTTACATATCATTATTAACCTTGAACATAAATGGTCTTAATGACCCACTAAAAAGATATAGACTGGCAGAATAGATTTTTTAAAAATCCAAATATCTGCTGTTTTCAAGAGACTCACTTAACACAAAGACTCCTACAGACTCAAGATAAAGGGATGGGAAAAAATTTCCACTCAAATGGAAATCAAAAAATGAACAGGAGCAACCCTTCTCATGTCAGATAAAACAGACTTTACACTAACAATAGTAAACAACAAAAAAAGACAAAGATGGTTATTACATAATGATAAAGGGATCAATCCAACAAGAAGATACAACAATCTTAAATATATGTGCATCTAACACCGGAGCGCCCCACTTTATTAAACAAATTCTACTAGATCTAAAAAAAAGTTAGACAGCTATACAACAATAGTGGGAGACTTCAACACTCCACTGACAGCAACAGACAGCTCATCAAGGCAGAAAGTTAACGAAGAAACACTGGAGTTAAACTGGACCCTAAAGCAAATGGAACTAGCAAATATCTACAGTACATTCCCCACCCCGAAACTACAGAAGATACCTTTTTCTCTTTGGCACATGGAACTTTCTCCAAGACATGTATATGATAGGCCAAAAAAAAAAAAAAATCCAAATCATATCAAGTACCTTCTCAGACTACAGTGGAATGAAACTAGATATTAATTCCAAGAAGAACTCAAAAACCAAACAAAAACATGGAAGTTAAACAATCTGCTCCTGAATGATCCTTGGGTCAACAATGAAAACAAGATGGAAATTTAAGAATTCCTCGAAATCAATGACAGCAATGAAACAAGTTATCAAAACCTCTAGGACACAACCAAAGCTGTGCTCAGAGGAAAATTTATAGTGCTTAAGACCTACATTAATAAGACTGAAAGATCACATATTAACAACTTAACATCATACCTCAAAAGATCTAGAAAAACATGAACAAACCAAACCCAAAGCTAGCAGAAGAAAAGAAATAATGAAGATCAGAGCAGAACTAAATGAACTGAAATCAAAACAACTATACAAAGGATCAACGAAAAGTTGGTTATTTGAAAAGATAAAATTGACAGATCACTAGCTAGATTTTAAAAAAAGGATTCAAATTAGCTCAATTAGAAATGAAAAAGGAAACATTACAACCATACAACAGAAATACAAAAGATCATCCGAGATTATTATGAACACCTCTATGCAAACAAACTAGACAATCTAGAGGAAATGGATAAATTCTGGCAAACCTACAACCCCCAACACTCAAATCAGGAAAAAACAGAAAACCTGAACAAAAGAATGCGAGATTGAAACAGTAATTAAAAGTGTCCCAACAACAACAAAAAGCCACAACTTGATGGATCACAGCCAAATTCTAGCCAGACTTTCAAAGAAGAACAGATATTAATTTCACTGAAGGTATTCCATAAGACTGAAGAGGAGGGAATTCTCCCTGATTCATTCTATGAAGCCAGTATCACTCTGACACCAAAGCCAGCGAGACACAACAAGAAAACTATAGTGCAATATCCCTGATGCACACAGATGTGAAAATCCTCAACAAAGTATTAGCAAGCCAATTCAAAAGCATGTAAAAAATAATCCACCACAATCAAGTGGGTTTTATTCCAAGGATCCAGGATTGTTCAACATATGCAAGTCAATAAATGTGATCTACCAGATAAACACAATTTAAGACAAAAATCACATGATCATTTCAACACAGAAAAAGCATTTAATAAAATCTAACATTCCTTCATGATAAATCCTCAGCAAAACAGGCATAGAAGAAACATTCCTGAAAATAATAAAAGCCATATATAACAAACCTGTAGCCAATGTTATCCTGAACAGAGAAAAGTCAAATGCATTCCCCTTCAGAACTGGAACAAGGCAAGGATGCCCACTTTCTCCATTCCTATTCAACATAGTACTGGAAGTCCTAGTCAGAGCAATCAGGCAAGAAAAAGAAATCAAACTAATCTGTATATGCCAATGATATGATCTTATATCTAGAGAATCCTAAAGACCCCTTCCGAAAGACTCCTGGACTTGATAAATGAATTTGGTAAAGTTTCAGGGTACAAAATCAACACACATAAATCAGTAGCACTGCTATATACCAATAGCGACCAAGCTGAGAATCAAATCAAGAACTCAACTTCATTTACAATAGTAGCCAAAAAGCTAAAATACCTAAGAATATGGGCATGCCAAAAAAATGTATAAATATTGTAGGAGACGTTATCTATTTATTACTTTTTGAAGTTGAATTATGGTAGCGAGGTGTAGTATGACATTTGCTCAACTGTGCTTCCATCATTTTCTTTGTCTGTCCTGCCTGTTGCATGGTGATGCTAGCATTCATTTGATTAACATCATCTTTTGAGCGAACATCATACTTAAAATGGGTATACTTTTTCTTTGGATCCCTTGTATATTTAACAAAGGAGGTGAAAGTTCTCTATAGGGAGAACTACAAAACTCTGATGAAGGAAGCTGCAAAGGACACAAACGGAGAAACATCCCATGCTCATGAATTGGAAGAATCAACATTATTAACACACTTGCGACGGGCAGTTTTTCACTTTCCTAATACTGACTGAAAATTTAAAAAGTCTGAAGCTGGCTGCTGCAAACTTTTGTCGTTAAGCACAAGTGAAATGGTCTTTTCTAAATTGTCACCTTTCTCACAATACAGCTGAAAGTTGCAGATATATCCAGTATTTGCCTCGGGCACCACTCTGACTAGCATTCCATACTTTGTATTTGTATTCGGATTATAAACCTGAAAAGACAGTCTTCCGTGATGAGGTAAATTTATGCCAGCAACAACCAGGAACAGAATTGGAATGATGTAAATTCACGTCAGCAGTCGTGAATGAGTTATAATGACCGGTATTACCCAAAGTGATCTACAGATCCATTGCAATCCTTATCAAAATATCAACATCCTTTTCAGAGAATTAGAAAAACAATCCTACAATTCATATGAAACCAAAAAAGAGCCAGAGTAGCCAAAGCAATTCTAAGCAAAAAGAACAAAGCTGGAGGCATCACATTACCTGACTTCACTACAAGGCTGTAGTAACCAAAACAACATGGAACTGGTTGAAGAGCAGACATACAGACAAATGGAACAGAACAGAGAATCCAAAACCCAAATACCTACAACCAACTGATCTTTGACAAAGTAGACAAAAACATAAACTGTGGAAAGGACACCCTATTCAATAAATAATGCTAGGAAAATTGGATAGCTACAAGCAGAAAAATGAATCTTGATCCCTCTCACCATACGTACAAAAATTAACTCAAGAAAGATTAAAGACTTAAATATCCCACCTGAAGCCATACAAATCCTAGAAGAAAATTTAGGAGAAACTTTTACAGACATCAACCTAGGCAAAGAATTTATGGCTAAAACCTCAAAAGCAAATGCAACAAAAACAAAAATAAGCAAGTGGGATTTAATTAAACTAAGAAGCTTCTGCACAGCAAAAGTCATAAAATCAATAAATAGGCAACCTGCAGAATGAGACAAGATAATTGCAAATTTTCCTGACACATGAATGTCTGATTTGACTTTTTAAATTAAAAACTGTTTCACACCAGGCTGGGTGGCTCAGCCTGCAATTCCAGCACTTTGGGAGGCCAAAGTGAGTGGATTGCCTGAACCCGCGGGTTGGAGACCAACCGGGCAACTTGGCGAGACCTCATCTCTACAATAAATAAAAAATTAGCTGGGCATGGTAGCGTATGCCTGTAGTTCCAGCTACTTGGGTGGCTAAGGTGGAAGAAATGCCAGAGCCCAGCAGGTCAACACTGGGGTGGCTGTGAGCGTGCCACTGCACTCCAGCCTGGACAACGGAGTGAGACTCAAAAAAAAAAAAAAAAAGTGTTTCCATTACATAAATCACCAATTATTTTTATTTAGCATAAAAATATATAATTTAATATTTTTTGATAGCTCAGGGTCGCCATTAGAAATAGCAGTTATGCTGCTATGCATTAGATGAATTAAATATGGTACATACACCTCTCTTCCCACCTCAGCTACTGAAAAATATAAGATTGCAAACCTTTATAACTTGAGGTGTGTTACAGATGGCTCCTTGACCCCTCCTAGACTAGGCAGATATGTCTACACCTGTGCTGTACTGAGGCCAGAGCGCAGACAGATGTTTTATTTTTACTGATTTCATGCCAAGTGTATTGTATTAGGTGCTACTAGGTATTGTTGACTGATACACAGGTTGAGTATTCCTTATCCGAAATGCTTGGGAACAGAAGCATTTCAGATTTCAATGTTTTTCAAATTTTGAAATATTTACCAGTTAAGCATCCCTAATCCAAAAATCTGACATCCAAAATGCTCCAATGAGCATTTCCTTGAGCATCATGGTAATGCTCAAAGTTTTAGATTTTGGAACGTTTCAGATTTTCAGATTGGGGCATTCAGCCTGTACTGACTCTCAGTTCCAGTCAGGTCAGGAAGAGGTGGCAGAAGCAATGATCTTTCCTACCACATCTAAGCATCAGTCTCAAAGACACTATATGCATCTCCCTTTTGTTTTTTTTGGCTTCTTTCAACACATTCAGGAGAAAATGTTTATAACAAACCAACTGTTAAAGAGCCATAACATCTCTACAACTGCAATGCTGACCTAAGTTAGGAGAAAACTCCATCTTCAACTGATACACAAAATTGTGGCTAATTTTCTGAATTATACACATTTTATCCATCCTACCATCTCATGGACATCCATGCAGAAGAGATTTTAAATGTATTTTAACTATTCTGGCCATGAAAGATGACCCAATTCTTTACCAATCCCCATCAAAATGAGAGCCATGTGTTATACATTCAAATTGCTGCAACTCCCAACAGTATTTGATAAAATAGTACTTAAAATCGATAGTTTTATCACACTCACATTTCTCTGAATAACTGCCAATTTTACAGCCGAGAAAATAAAACTAAGAATTAAACGAAGTTGCCAAAGGATAGACAATAGGGATTTAATCTATATTTTTTACACAAGTCCAATGCTCTTTCCAGTAGATTGGAGGTGCCTAAGTCCTTCAAACGTGTACTCTCTCAGGTGGGCAAGAAGCCAAAGGGAAGTTCACATCCAAATTCCCTGACAGGAATTTCTAGCACCCTACTGTTTCAAAAAAAGACACTTTAGTTCCTTTGACACATCTATAATTTTTCAAGGAAAAACATACTCACCTTCAACATTTTCTTATTTGCGGTGTTCTTGCCACACTCTCTCCTCAGCTGCTCACTCATCGCCTGCAGCTCTCTTCCAAAATGGATCATTCTTTCTATGGCGGCCTGACTTCCTCCACACAACTGGCGTCTCAATTGACTCGAATCAACTTCTGTAAGCAAAACAGACAAAGACTTTACTACCTTATAGAGTGGAATAATACAAAGACAGGAACACAACTTTCTTGACATTCTGGACATTTTGCTTAGCCACACCTCCCTAATATGTCCCCTAAATATACACATTTTAAAATATTGTTTTTAATTTCATATGGAACTTTGCAGCTAAAAGGTATACTTTATTTAGGCCTCAAGAGTCTAGGACCCAATATTATCATGCACCTGAGAGTCAGATGAAAATCTTTTAGTGTCAGAATGTAGTCAGCATGTCAGGAAAATTTTTAGGAAAAGTTCAGTGTAATTCTCTAAAACAACATTAACAAAAAATAAACAGTAATTGCCTGTCAGACTGCTTAAACGGACATAGAACAGAGATGTGATAAAATGTTTCTGAAAGCTAAGAGAGGCCAAATGACTCCAATGAAAACACAGAAGACACCAAATTATGCTCATCAAAAGGATTAACTGCACTACTTCTAGAAAACTACTCTTAGAAAATAATTTTATATTATCCATCTTGATTGACAACTATCACCAATCAACAATAATATAACTGTATAAATCTCTAAAAGCATAATTCATTAATATTATAATGATGATAATTGTTAACATTTACTAAGTTCTTTGTGTCAATTTTACAGATGAAGAATTATACTCATTACTATACCCATTTTACAGATGAAAAAACTGAGTGGTTAAGTAATTTGTCTGAGGTCATACAGCTAGTAAGTGGCAGTTGCAGAAATCAAATCCAGGTAATCGGGCTCTAGAATTCCTGCTATCAATCAGTATACTGAAATTACTCTTTGGAAGTTGAGGTTGCTGATATAGAGTAAAACTAGCCTGTCTTTTAAAATAATTTGAATAATACCTAGGAAGTACCAAGAAACAGTATGTTGCCATGGAATTCTAACAAATAATTTATGAACTTCAATCTAACAAATAATTTATGAGTTTCATCTTTAGGTGATGGGAAAGTTTCCTAATGGTTTAACTTTATGGTACAATTTACTACGTAAGTTGTCTACAAAATAAAATTATGCCTGCGAATATGTCTTTGAGCCACGTGACTTTTTGGGGGATGAGGAAGGGGATACTTAAGTAATTACTATGTACCAGAACAGCACTATGAACTGTCACACACTTGCACTGAACCAATATAGGAAATTCTGTTTGATTAGAATTTGTACGTGCATCTCTACCCATTTGGCCTTATGACTCTACTGAAATAAGGGTAAGTTTCATTATCTCCAACCCTAAAAACCCTAGAGGCACAACACTAGCAAGACGTACCACTGCATTAATGACCGCGCTAAAGTTGAGCCGAGAAAGTTCAGCAAAGGAAACTCCCGGCCCTTCAGAAGGACCTGAAAAGTGACTCTACTCTCCCCAGCAACCCATCCCCAGGGAAACACAAGCCATCTGTCTTGCTGTCAATACATACTATTGTCTATGGCACACACATCTGTAAATCTGGTTTATGTTCATCAGCTGTGAATCAGTACAAGTAAAAACATAACCTTGTAGCCACCATTTTTAAATTAAAAATGTAAGAAATATCACTGCAGACCCATTTCGGTGTCACAATCTTCCATTTCGTGGTCATGTTTAGAGCTACCATTTAGGAAACCATTGGATGAAGTTTCTCCAACTCCATTGGAGTAGTGATCTGTTTCCATGTCTACATCATTACTGGAAATGAAAAAACAAACCTAGATTTAGAAATATCATATTTGCAGCTTAGTTTCAAATAAGTTGCTACTCAACTACAAAGTCTTCTTATAAACCAACAGCAATCTGCAAAAAAGGAACTGAGTTAAATCTTGAATGTACTCAAAGCCAAACATGTAGCTGACTTTTAACAAATTCATACTCCTGGAAATAAGGGAGAAAAAAGTACAATGTGCTAAAATGTTGTGGTTTTATGACTTTACATCAATATGAAGAAATCATCCTTCAGTACCATCCTACTATTTTTCCAATTCAGATCTATACTTCTTTATTAATCAACTGCTGCCCCAGTTTCTCCCCAGCCGCCCTCTCCCCATTCTCCCTGTAATTATTTCCAGTATGTAAGGAGAAACCTTCACTGTCAAACTATTAACTCCCATTCATGGAACCTACTCTACCTCTTTCCTGATCTCGTATTCCAACCTACTTTTTAATAATCGATATTTTTGGCATTTGTCTTCACTACTTAAAAAATGAACACTCTCAAATGTAAATACAGTAATAACCTACGAAACTGCTCCCTCTCAGCCACTGCCTTACTAAACTCTGGCACAGCCATGTGCACTCTGAGCTATGGCTGTCTTCATGCTTCCTGGTTTTGTCTCCCTTCCCTGCCTTGGGAGGGTAAATTTCCTCTTTCTTTCTCTCTCTCACTCTAATTTACTTTTTAAATAAACTATATTTTCTAAGCGAACTTCTGCACAATTCTTTGCATCCTTCATGCATCAGATTACAACCCAGTGGGCCTGACCTAACATTCTGGGGGCCCTGCTGAGAATGTGACCCTAACATTTTGGGAGTCCCCACCAAGACCTAATAGCTGTTATGAAGACTAAAGTGAAAAGGTGAAATGTCAAGATGGAATTATTTAATGGAATAATCTTGCGCTAAAGCTCAGCCATTTTAACACTGCTTAGCTTTGTCATGTTTTTCTAGCAGTTCACTGTAATTAAAAAAAAAAAAAAGAAACTGTTTAGTCTCATCCTTGAATACCTTTTCTAGCACACAACACTCTTTCTCACAGGCTATTTTATTGGCTAAAGTATTGCTAAATCTTAGTTTTCAAATTGTTGTTTTGGGTGGTTTCCAGTTTTTACTCATTCCACACTGAACGAATACCTGTGTCTCAATAACTGTATCTGGACATATTAAAGCTGTCATGTGTGCCCTTCAGGCCCATTCACACTCTCATAAGCAACAAGAACTATCCATCTTGCAGGTTTCTCCTATAAATATCCAGGTAATAATTATACAGTCCAGATGATATTTTATAAGATGTTTAAATAAAAATGACCCTTCTCATTACAAAAGCAATATATATTCAGTTGTAGAAAAAAATTAATACAAATGAGCAAGATACCACCAGAGGTAACCACTGGTTAATACCTTGGGGGAATGTACATTAATACACTCCTATGTAAACCTTTAAGGTCAAAAGACAGAGATCTGGGGAGAAGGGGGATAGGGCCCTAGGGCTCCAGACCACACTTCTTCAGTCAGAAAAGATTGTTTATAACTTGACAAACTGAAAATTGATGAGAAAAACCAAACCTTAGCCGGGCTCGGTGGCTCAGCCTGTAATCCTGCGCCTTGGGAGGCTGAGGTGAGTGGACTGCCTGAGTCCACAGGTTCGAGACCCGCCCGGGCAACTTGGTGAGACCTCATCTCTACAATAAATCAAAAAATTAGCCGAGCGTGGTAGTGCACGCCTGTTATTCCAGCTACTTGGAAGGCTGAGGCGGAAGGCTCGCCGGAGCCCAGCAGGTCGAGGCTGCGGTGGCCGGGAGCGGCCACTGCACTCCAGTATGGGCGACAGAGTGAGACTCCAACTCAAAAAAAAAAAAGAAAAACCAAACCTTAATGTTTAATTAAATGAAAATATTTATCATCATAGCTTTCAGAAGTCTTAAAAAAATACTACTTTTTTTTAACAATTCAATTTAGTATTCGAGAGGCATTCATTCATTTAACATACATCTTTTAAGAGCCTTTGAGGTATAACTGATGTTAGGTGCTAAGGATTTTATGAAATAGCCTCTGTCCTCCGAGAGCAAATAGCCTGTGAAAAGCTAATATTATTATTATATTACAGAGTGATTTTGATTAGTACTATGATGAAAGTTAATCACAAGAAGCAAAAAAACATTTGGTGGAGATGTAAATCAAGGAAAATATCCTAGAAGAATTGACAATGAACTTGAGTCTTGTACCTTGGACAGAAATTATGTTGGAGGTGAGGGAGGGCAGGGAGAAAAACATTTCAGATGTTGGGAGGTATAATGGAAAAAGCATAAATTTGCAAGTCACATCTGGGAAACAGTCTCAGCACTGCAACTTACTAGCTACTAATTATTGACCATTAAAAAACAAAGTTGTTTACTCTTCTGATATCCAGCTCTGCATCTGTAAAACGGTTTACAGTTGGTACCATCTTTGTCTACTTCACAATATTGTTGTAAGGAAAGCCATTATCAACTATAACCGTTAGATTAAAGCCATGAAAAAGTTTCCTTGCTTTCCCTTCTGTACTACACACAAAGGAGGATGCTGTGTCATCAACCCCTTCAGTTATACTTGCTTCCCAGAACTCAGGTAATAACAGGTCTATTTAGCAACGTCCTGCTGTGGGGACAGTATTTAAGAGAAAACCCCACAAACTGACTGCAATCTTACCCACAAACAATGGCAGAACTCTCCATCAATGATAAAGTAATAATGTACTTTATTACAAAGTATGATTTAATATTAGAGACTTAACTTAAAATTTCCATATATATATTTTTGCCACAATATTTTAATTTTATATTTTCTATTATGTCTTCTCTGCTGTGAAATATGACCCTGATCGCCTCAGCAAAAAACAGTTATTTTTTCCGCTGTACTCCTATCACTTTTGTGGACCTCCATTGCAACTGGTATCAATCACACAACAACATCCCTTTCAGTACATTTGTCATGTGTGACAGATAACCCAGATATTTTGATTAATCTCCACATTGTCAAACACAGGTATTTTTCCATACACTTCTGCCTGCAGAATCATATTTCCATTAAGATTCCATGCTCAAAGTGACTTAGGTTCTCTCCTTTAATAAGAAAATGTTGTGGCCAGGCGCGGAAGCTCAAGCCTGTACTCCCAGCACTTTGGGAGGCGGAGGTGAGAGGACTGCCTGAGCCCAGGGGTTCGAGACCAGTCTGGGCAAAGTGGCGAGACTTCTCTGCAATAAATCAAAAACTTAACCAGGCGTGGTGGCACATGCCAGTGGTACCAGTTACTTAGAAGGCTGAGGCAGAAGGACTCACCTGAACCTAGCAGGTCGAGGCTGTGGTGGCCATAAGCATACCACTGCACTCCAGCCCAAGTGATAAAGTGAGACTTCAACTCCCAAAAAAAAAAAAAAAGAAAATGTTGCACTGGTGACCATTCCCAGAAAATGAAGTATGATCAACTGATTTGTGTTACAGACCAAACTAATATCAAACTGATTCAAATGCTGCATGATTTGGGCAGGCTGAATTCATAAGAACTTGCACTTGAACAGTAGTATTCAATTCAAATGATTTCACTTCTTGAACTCCTGGGTTTCATGAATATTAAACATGAGTATGCCAATGGTCAGAGTGTATCAAAAGAGACATATCTTCTCCCAAAGCTCTTCAAAGTCAGAAACCACACCTAGCAGATTGTTTGGTATCTAACAGGTCCTCAATACTATCTCCATGCTAATGTTTGCTAAATGACTTAACCATCTTGCTATACACAAGCTACTTAAAAACAGGCTTTCAGAAACGATTCTTTGTGAAGTTAGTTATTTTGAACTCAAAAAGCATTCCACATATTTATAACAAAAAAACTCACAGAGAAAAAAACATTAGCTGAAAACGTATCATATGTTAACATCAGAGGTTAAATATACTACTGTGTCTTCACTTGAAAACATAACAAATGGCATTTATGTGATCATCTGTAGAGCTCTGTAGTTGACAGGAAAACAATGCATAAAGCCCTGAATTTGTCCTTATAACCTTACTAGAGGTAAGAGAGTAGTAGAAGAAGAGGAAGGAACTAAGGAAAGGGCTCATGTGCATACCAGGATACTGAAAAGCTTTGGCAAACTGATTCACTACTCTTTTATTTGCTGGGGGCTTGGGAACTCTTAGACGCCCACTATGGGTCACATAATTCAAGTTCTTTCAAAATTATCACAATGATGAAAACTATAACTAGAATGCCTATGTTAATACAAAAGTCAGTAATATCACTTACCTGGTGAAGTTATTAACTTGCTGTAATCTGGACATATTTATACTGTTCAGTTCTGGTACATTCAAATTAGATGACTGGTGTTTACTATGGCAATATGATTGATGTGCTTTATTTGATATTACACCATTACTACAACTTTCAAAACCTGAAGAAAAAGATGCCACATGGAAATAAACACACATAAATTTAGTAATGAGGCTGTAAATAAATCTCCATATTTTGATCTTGTATTTAAAACTTCTAGAATGTAGGTGAGTCAATGGACTACTTAAAGAGCAAATAGATCATTTCTTTGAAAGGATATTAAGAATCTTTAATTGTGAGGCTGTAATTATTATCTCCTCTAGCATTTACTGAAGGCTTAACTCATATAATACTCATCATTCCCCATGAGATAATATTATCATTATCCCTATTTTACATATGAACACAAAGGCTCAGAATTTGTCCAAGCCTGAAGTGGCTAGATGATATTCAAGAGAAGTGGTGGCTAAGAAAATAGACATGAGAATCATCCTTGTTGTACAGGGCGGTATATTAATAAACTGAGAGGAAGTCATGCTGAAAGAGTACATACTGAAGAGATAAAGCAAAGGTGGTACTCTGAAAGGAAACATTTTCTGACTAGGTTTAGAATGTTAAGTACAGAGGATAACATTTTGGAAAAACCAGAATTAAAGAGACAGAGAAGACTGAGAAGGATAAGAAATAAATCTATAGAAGTGATGTCACAAAAGCCAAGAAAGGAGAGAATTTTAATTAAAAGAATACCAAAAGCCACAGAAAGTAAAACTGGTAAGCCAAAAAAAGAGTAGGAGAAAATGAACTAGGCAGAGTTGACTTTTGGAAGAACCTTGGTGAGGAAAGATCTGAGGGAAAGAGAGTCAGGCAGTCCAGCTAGCTTTGGTAACTGTTGGCATATCTAGCCAGATCACCTTTACATTTATATTTTATTAAAACATACAATTACCTTTACATTACTAAATATCAATGATGTAATTCTAAGGACACTAGCTGACCTTCATTTATGAGTATCTGCTAATAACTAATAATAGTAGCTAAGAAACAGTCATTCTTTAAGTTACTTCCTGGTACTGATAACATATGAATCTGAACCTACATGTTTTTATCCAGTACATCTTAAGATCAAGTATACACATTTGTAAAATAGCTACAAAGAAAATGTCCAATTTTTTTTAATGGTTCAAAATTTTAAAAGGGAAAAATCTAAAAATAATGTCATAAGATTGAATCTCACCAGAAAAATGTGTAGTATTTCCTTTTCCTGATGCTAAATTGTGGATATTCATTCCATGGCTGGGGCTCATACTCGGACTACTAAAAGGTCTAGGACTAACAGGATAACTGTCTTGAGACTTTGGACTTCGGCCTCCCAAACACCGTACTTCACTATCTGTACCATTCACCATTTCTATAAACTGACGTACTCTACAAGAGAAAAGAAACATTTACTTAGACACAATCTTCACATGGCCTTTTATTTATGATAGTAAAAAATTTCTGAAAATATTTGACAAATTTGTATTTTATCAGTAGGTTTTGCCTTAAAATAGTAAGCTAAAAATATTAAACATACTATCATATACTGTATTGCTTAGAATTTTTGATTTTCCAGAAAAATGAAAGTATAATGCAAAAATTCCCTTTAATCAAGATTTACTAAGAAAATGGAAATTTATCTGTAGCTACAGTAAACAAAATATGGGCCTCTTTTAACAAAAAATAATTTAACCAAAATAATATTTGCACTTGGTAGCAAATCAAATAGTGCCTCAGAATATGATTTTATGTATATGATACATGCAAAGCATAGCTTTGTCCCCACCCTTCCTCCAATTCCAGCCTCATTTAAACTTCTATTAGAAAGCAAAACAATTCTTTCATTTGACCTACAAAGAATTTCTGTTGCTTAAAGAGTTGAAATCTTAAGCTCAATAACATCTGATTTTTAAAATAATAAAGAGTCATAAAACCAATAAAAATGTCAAAGTAGTATGGCTATTACCAAAAAACCAGAAAATACGTATTGGCAAGGATGTGGGGAAACTGAAGCCCTTGTGTACATCAAATCATGGGAATATAAAATGTTGCAGTCACTGAGAAAAACAGCATGACAATTCTTCAAAAAATTAAATACAGAAAAACATATGATCCAGAAATTCCACTTCTAGGAATATTGCCACAAAAAAAAAAGATCAAAAGCAGAGACTCACATATTTGTACACCAATTTTTTTTTTTTTTTTTTTTTGAGTTGGAGTCTCACTCTGTCGCCCAGACTGGAGTGCAGTGGCCACTCCCGGCCACCGCAGCCTCAACCTGCTGGGCTCCGGCGATCCTTCTGCCTCAGCCTTCCAACTAGCTGGAACTTCAGGCACGTGCTACACACCTGGCTAATTTTTTGATTTATTGTAGAGTTGAGGTCTCACCAAGTTGCCCAGGCGAGTCTTGAACCCGCGGGCTCAGGCAATCCACTCACCTCAGCCTCCCAAAGCGCGGGATTACAGGCTGAGCCACCGAGCCCAGCTTACACCTATGTTTATAAGCAAAATTAGTCATGATATTCAAGAGGCAGAAACAACCTAAGTGTCCATCAGTGGATAAACAAAATGTGGTATGTCCATAGTATTCAGCCTTTAAAAGGAAGGAAATTCTGATACATGCTACAACAAGGATGAATCATGAGGACATTATACTAACTAAAAAAAGTCAAAGAACAAATATTGTACGATTCTACCTATATGAGGTACCTACAGTGGTCAAATTCACATAGGTAGAAAGTAAAATGGTGGCTGCTAGAGGCTGAGGAAAGGAAGAAAAGGGGAGTTAGTGTTTAATAGATACAGAGTTTCAGTTTGGAAAGTTGAAAAGTTCTGGAGATGAATGGTGGTGATGGTTGCCCAACAATGTGAATATACTTAAGATTACAGAGCTGTACATTTTAAAAAATAATTAAAATGGCAAATTCTATACCTATTTTACCACAATTTTAAAAAATGTCAAGATGACTTAATGTAAAGTACTTTTCAGAAGGAAAAATAGACACCCATCTTATAAATAAAATTTTCACTTTTTTTTTTTTTTTTGAGTTGATGTCATACTATCACCCAGGGTGGAGTGCAGTGGCATAATCAAGGCTCAATGAAACCTCAAACTCTTGGGTTCAAGCAGTTCTCCTGACTCAACCTCCTGAGTAGCTGAGACTAAAGGTGTGCACCACCACACCCAGCTAATTTTTTTACTTTTTGCCTAGGTTGGAGATTTTCACATTTTTAAACATAGAGATAAAATGATAAAAGAGCAAACACATAGCAAAAATGCCATCTGATTATAGTTCTTAACACAAAATTATTCTTTATAACTTGTTACCTAAATGTGCTACATTAAAAAATTACATGTAAATATTTGAAAAAAAAGTAAAAAATAAAATTATGAAAATAATTTTTAGTATATAACATACATAACAAATACAACATTTTATTCATTTTATTAAACCAACTCACTTTAATGTGAAAAGGAGATTAGGATTTCTTTCAAGTAAACTTGGGTATAACTGTTGTGTTGTTTCAATGGCTTCTCCCATTCTTCCCGCTAACACCAATTTCTGAATTCCTATTTGGTAAAAGAAACCAAAAGATTAACTTTTACAAAAGTATAAACTTACTAGATCTTCAGAACAAAAGGGGAGTTAGTGAAAAACATCTTTAAATAAATTATGATTAACTTCTATTTCTTTTCCTAACATCCTAGTCTCCATTAGGCAATGCAGAAAAAATTTCAGACATATTAAAAAATTAAAAAAACAAGTACCTTCACAAACTATTTTTTTTTAAAAATCACAAACTAAACATAAATCATCTATGAGACAAAACTGAAGTTTTAAACCCCAAGATTTAAAAAACTATGTTTTAAAGAGGTACTATTAAAGTATCTTCGCAAATATGATGACTTTTTGAATGCTAGCCTTTGAGTAAGATCTGAGTTTAATAGACACTCATTGAGTATTCACTGTAGGTATTAAGACATTTGTTAAATCAGATGACGAAAATACAAAATGAGTAAGCAATCATCTTTGTTCAACAGAGATTAAAACAGTGAGACGGCAAGCATATGACTGATTAACTACAACACAATGCAATCAGTGGTATTGTAACTGCAACCTATAAAAAAGTTGTTTTTGGACACTGCTGGGGAGGGAAGAGGGGGCACGTAATGGAAAAAAGGGTTCCTGATCTCAAACCATGTGAAGTGGGGACCAAAGGGAGACCCAAACTTTACCTGTATTATGACCACCTATCTACCAAATCCTGAATTGTACCCCACATCTTTTTTTAAAAAAGGTTTTCATCAATTGATTTGACCTGTTTTGTTTTCATCCACATACTCTCAAGTCAAGGACAGCACCAACTTTAGGATGGTTAACTGTGGACCAGTTATCATGCTCACTTGTCACTGTTGGCCACACAGGACAGCACTTAGGACCTAAACAATAAATACTTATGGATCAATACTATCTTAAATTTAGATAGCAATTTAAATTCCAAAGTATTTCAATTTCTTTCACATTATCTCTACCAGCTAATCAGGACTACTTTACTATTTTTAAGAAAACCTTTTTATTGGATGTTTGTTTCCTGAAACCTCAAGAAAATATTTCTTATTTTAAGAAAAAGTGGTAAAGATCACAAAAATTTCTCCAAAATCTCTCTCTATGTTTAGAACTCTGACGTAAATCCTATGTGGCTTTATAAACCTTATCTTCAAAAACATCAGTGAAAAGAAATTTCACAGGCAACTGGTTTAAATTAATATATTTGAAATTTTTTTAAATTAAAAAATAAAATTTCTAAAAAGTAAAGAAACCAAACCTATAATCTGAAAACAAATGTTAGCCATGCACCACAGTGTCCTTACTTTGTCTATTCTTAATGGAAGCTAATTCTTCTAGAACGGTCTGGTCTGTAGATCTGGCAAAGGCCTCTGCTGTGGCACAGTAACCATGGTGGACTAAATAAGATGAAACCATTCTTAAAATAAAAAGAAGAAACATACATCTTTTAGTCAAGAGAATACATGCTTCAAACTACAATTTATATAAACAAGGTCTACTCTGGTGTTACAAAACAAACCTATTTCCTTGAAACAAGAAGGCTTTAAGAATCTCAGTTTTAAAATAAGTTAAAAAAATCATTTTGTTCTATTCATGTAATATTTCCAAAAAGGTAATTGCAATGATATGTTGAGACTATTCTGCCTAAAATAAATATTACTTGAGAATCAAGGACATTAAGTGATCCTTTTCTTTGATTCTTAGATCTCCATTACCCTTACATCCCTTCCTATTTTCCATCCTATTAATCATCATTTCTATTTTACTTTTATCATATGACTTATCCCAGTAATATGTTAGCATTTTATAAAATAACCAAGTTTTAAATAACAGATTAACTCTTGGTTCTCCAGAGTTCAACTACTTTCTTTACCTACCTGCCAATAAATGAGAGGGGATCACAAAGTACATCCAGAAAAAATACTAAGGTGAACCCAGTGAGAAAATCTTCCAAAACAAAGTCTATGTAGGTACTACTAATAAAGGAAGAATCAGCCTTCTAAACTAAATCAGTTGCTAAAGTTTGAAGATTTCTCAAATATGACTTGCATGTAAGTGACAGACTTTCAAGAGAACAAGTTTTTTTTTTAAAGCCACCAAGTGGTCAAAATATATACTTACATCTACTCATAAAATGTAGTTAGAAAAACCGGTAATCCAACAATATTAACCCAAATATCAATATCTCCAAACACTCAATTCTTAAATCTGCCTCCCATCTGACACTACCAAGGACCAATTAAAAAATGATGGGAAGCAGTGATTCACCGGGAGAAGGTCTAAGCGCAAGTGGGGAGGAAAAGGGGGAAAAACATCTAAGAAACAGTTTTTCATCTTATTTGATCCAAGTGTTCAAATTAATTTAAGAGGATCTTTTAGAATGGACTTCCTAGGAGGTCAGGGTGAATATCAATTTTGTAAAGAATGAGGTAGAAGGATCATGGCTACAGGATTAAGATAAATGTTACTTCTTCTACTATCTTGCCATGATGTTCAGTAGCAACTATTTTTAGAGCATTACAAGAATGAGGCCCCAGGGGAACAACCATTCTAGCTTCAACCCATGGTGACTATCTGAGTCAGGGTTGTCTATTCTTTCAACTGTGCTAGACAAAGAAACTAGTGTCCAAGCTCTGCAACATAGATGGGAACAGCTCTATGGAGGAAGCATGCTTTCATAGTCATCATCATGTCTCCCAATCAAATCTCCTCAACAAAATACCCAAATAACTTTATTAGATTTTTAAAGTTAAGAATGTTCAAAGCAACTATTAAGGAAATTTAAAATAAAAATGTGTTGGTTGGAAGAATGGTATCTGAAAATCTCTGCCATTTTCTTGGCCTGGATTGTAACAGTGAGGATGACTTTTTAAATATAATGGTATTTACTTAATTTTTAAATCTATACTATTATAAGCTTTGAGAGCTACTATTTAGTACTAATGACATCCATGTGCCATGTCCAGTCTTTTAGCAAAGGTAGAGTCTAAAAAGGCTGTCACAGGAATTATACTTTTCTGCTAACTTCCATAATAAAATTCTACTTTAAAAAACTCCCTAAGAAAACAAGTTGAAAATCTTTGACAAAGAAGGGACTGAGATAATTTCATTTTACGGTACTTTTAATTTGACACCATTTTCTTCTCTGCTGCTGACCATACTCCATCATTGTTATGAATGAATCCTAAGTATTTACGTTGCACTTAGGAATCCTAACTTCACATTCACTGCTCTTTGGTCTTCATTCCCTTTATCTTTTCTTACATATCTAATTATGCCATATGCAAAGTAAGTAGCATTAAAATTAATCAAGAATAAATATTTTTTAAAAATCTCTTAAGCTGGAGGCTTTTGGTCATATTTTCCTATTTAAAATAGGGACAATTACAATCTCTATGAACCTAAATGCTAAATAATAACTATTTAGCTAAAAAAGGATCTAGTAACCAAAAATAGCTGATACTATCCTTAGAATAACCCAAACACTGGAAAAATTTAGCCAAATCCTGAAATGCAAAGTATACAAGTCTGTATTCTAAAACATTTTGATGCTTACTATCACCCAGCAACAACTCTTTTTACCCAGCAATTCCTGAACTACTACTAAATGACACAACCAAGTTTATGTCCAAAAACCACAGATCCCGATTATAAAATCTAGATTATGTCTCCAAACTTATCTTTTGCATAAACATTATTAAAAATTGAATTATATAACCTATAGAAATCAGTAATCCTGTTACTAAAATGAGCAACTGAATAGCCTAGGTGACTTAACATCAATTTACTTCCACCATTAAATTAGTTTAATCTAGCTGGGCTTGGTGGCTCAGCCTGTAATCCCGCGCCTTTGGAAGGCTGAGGTGAGTGGATTGCCTGAGCCCGTGGGTTCGAGACCCGCCTGGGCAGCAAGACCTCATCTCTACAATAAATCAAAAAATCAGCCGGGTGTGGTAGCGCACGCCTGTAATTCTGGCTACTTGGAAGGCTGAGGCAGAAGGATCACCAGAGCCCAGCAGGTCAAGGCTGTGGTGGCCGGGAGTGGCCACTGCATTCCAGTCTGGGCGACAGAGTGAGACTCCAACTCAAAAAAAAAAAAAAAAATTTAATTTAAACTGAAATACAATTCTGTATATTCATCATTAAATCAAACACTTTTTTTTGGTTGTTGTTTAAATTGGGAGAATAAGTTATATTTTGTTGAGAGATTAGAATACGAACAATAATACAATAAAGATAGAATATAAATTAGTAGACTAAAAAGCTTCCATGATTACCAAAAGAACAAATGTCTTATTAAAAAGTAGATTTGTGAATAATGTCAATTCAAATTTCTTCACTCTTACTTTTGTATCATGGTCTGCCATTCTCCTTCTCGATCACCAATTGGGAATCTGTCTATCTGCGCCTGTATTTTGGTTCTCCACTCTCGCATATAGTCTTCTATATCAAACACAAAAGGATGTTGCCCAAAATTTGCATCGACGACTTCTCCTGGTGTCTGAAGACCCACAGTAGGATACAAATTTGGCTGCAAAACAACATACTTCATTAAGCTTTTATCCATTTTATGTTTAAAACTTATTCTTTTAATGCTATCTTTGAAAGAAAATAACTATAAATTTACTTCATGATATTTTAAACCCCACTCAAAATATTAGTAGAGAATGACTAAAACAAATGATCTAAAATACATTATATGATAGATGAAAAAATATCACTTCCTGTAACTTAATCATGAAGAATAACAAAGTAACCTAAGATACCTATTTATTCAGTGCCACACTATATTGTACCACATGGCACTATACTACTAATGTATAAAAATACAATTCTTGCTCTAAGAATATGCCATACAGTAGTGACAGAGATTCAAATATGACATAACTCAGGATTACCCCTGATTTTATATAAGATACATTTCTATAATCTGTATATTAAAGCTAGTTGCCAAAAAAAAGTACAATTCTAGCCAGGTATGTACGATTTTCATTTACCTGTACATTTGGGATGCCTGCCTTTATGAAAGGAAGGTGATAAGAACTTAGCTATAAGCATAACACAGTGCCTTCAAGGGTGGGGGATTCTCTATATAAAAATAAAAACTCAAATGTACCTATTTCAAGGAAGGAAAAGGATGAATCAGAAATGTATTCAGATATATTCTAGGATTTCAAGGTTAATCAAATGAAAAGGTGGCAGCTGCAAGTATACAAAATATACAGGAGTCCTTCTTTTGACTCTATCACTAATTGGTTGTTACTTTTAAAGGGAGAAGGAGTTTCTGAGTATCTACTAAATGCCAGAGTTCAATCGCAATAATCCTGTGAGGTAACTTATTATTTACAATACAAAGAGAGAAATCCAGAATTAGAAGTTAAATAATTTGCTCCAGGTCATTCTGCTAACAAGTGGCAGAGATGGAATTAGAACACAGGTTTGTCTGATACCAAATCCAAGAACAATTTTTCTTCTTGTAACTCCAAATCCTACCACAACTTTGTTCCCTGTATGTATGCCTTCTTTCTCTGCTTTAATAGTTATCACAAGTATTTCGGTACAAAATAAGATAATGATTAGAGGGGATAATTTGCATTCAAGTTTAAGACATTAAAAAAAAGTCACAGCAAAAAGCTAATAGGATGTATTTAAAGACAACTATTCAACCAGGTAAGACAAATCAGAAACAAAACAAATACTATGTCAAAATACCAAGAAATATAATAAAGTATCAATGGATCATGGAAATAAATGCTTAAAGCAAATGTACTGATTCCTAATAATCAACACGGCTAACAACTTTATAGAATTTTAAGCTAAAAACAGGTCTGATATATAGTACAGTCATCTTATTTCACCAGTGAGAAAACTGAAACCTAAAGACTTTAAGGGCACAATCCAAAAGCATACAGCTTGTCACTAGCACTACATAAAAGAAAAAAACTCACGCCTTGCTACTTCTGGCACAGTATTTTTTGCAGTAAAACCCATCACAGAATTATGAGCTACTTTAAGACAAAGGCATATAAAGACCAAAGACAATAAATAAATCAGTACAGTAAAAGGCAATTCTGTTCATTAAGCAGAGTTTATAATTCTGATATTCAATGTTGTTCAAATAAAGGTGCTTTAAAAATGATTTCCTAATCTAAACTTTATTACAAATTCAGAAAAATAATTTTATCGACACTATCAAAGACAATGAACATTCATAAATTATCTGATAAAACTGTTTCATAAAAGCTTAAAATTTTCCTATGACAAAACATGCCACAAATGGCAAAAGACAAATGGACTTTCTAGATAAAAATCTGCCAAACTAATATAAAAAAAAAGTCAGCATTCCAAATACAGAAAATATTCTCACAATACAAGAATTTGAAAATCAGTTCAAATTCTTTAAAATGGCGACAACTGTAGACAATTTGCAGAAGAAACACAAAATGACAACATTTGAAGAGATACTGAACTGCACTCAGTTTTTTACAGTGCAAATTAAAATATGATTTTTTTTTGCACATCTGATTAAGATTTAAAAGACTGAGACTACTCAATATTGAGGAAGATTGGGAAAATAAACCCTTCTCATCCACTGTATACAGAAATGTAAGCTGACATAACCTTTTAAGGAAGAAATGAGAGAAAGTCTATGAAAATTGACAGAGTAATTCCATTTATGAGTTTAATCCTATAGGAAAAACAAGCATGTGCAAAAACATATGTCCTGCAGCATTATTGTAATAGCAAAAAAATTTTTAAATGGCCACAACAGATAGGTGATGTTATACCATATTCACCAAATCTCAGATTCCAATAATAAGATATAGTATTATTTTATGTCTAAGAAAAAAATACTGCAAATTAAACTCGGGCAAGCCACTGATTCTAAAATGCATTACCATTTTAAAAATATTAAAATTTGAAAAAAATATAAATTTTAGAATTGATGAACTGCAGCAGCACATTCATACACTAAGATATTGTAAAGCAGGCAAAAAAAAAAACCCCAGAATTTAAAAATGAATGTATGAACCGACCGTGCTGTCCATCAAGAGGACTGGATTTTAAAAATGTGGTATATATGCACGATGGAATATTACACAGCCACTAAGAAGCACAAAATTATGAACTTTGCAGCAACTTGGATGAACTTAGAGTCTATAATACTGTGTTATCTGTCACAGAAACAAAGAACTGAGTATCACATGTTCTCACTCATAAGTGGACCTTGAACAACCATCGTAATACTATAAGAAAGGAATTAGCAGAAGTGGGAAACTGCCAGGTTGGGGCATACTTCATCAACAAGTGTACCTGCATAACGAACATTTGCATCTTTAACCCTGAATTGTACCTCACATACTTAACAATTTTTTTAAATGAGCGTACAAAACCAGAGAGATATCTTATACACATTAGTACATGAAGAGAGCAAGCTAGAGAATCTTGTACATAGTATGACTCCATCTTTTATATAAGCATTTAAATAACAGACATACTGGCTTATGTGTGTTTAGAAAGAGCATACATTAAAGTTAAAGCAGCCATCGTAGCTGAAGACACTGGGATTATGAATAACTTCTCTTTTGTATATTTCTGTATTTATAAATATTTTTCTCATTTAAATATATAACACTGTATATTATTTCTGTAATTAGAAATAGATTTAAACAAAACTTGAAGAAATATTAAGCCAGTTTTGGCTCACTGGAAAGGAACTATAATTTTTATACCATTTACTCAACCTTAAAACTAGAGAATTTGGGAGATGATGATTAAGGACACAGTCCCTAACTTGCTGGATTACAGATTTTAAAAAAACAATAGCCTTTTAAAGTGTACAATTTAATGGTTTTTCATATATTCAAAGAACTGTGCAACTATTATGATTATCTAATTTTACAACCATCTCACCACTCCAAAAAGAAACCCAGTACCCATTCACAGTTACCCTCCTATTCCCCCAATCTTTTAACCCCTAGCTACTTTCTGACTCTATGGATTTGTCTTCTCTTAACATTTTGTACAAAGTATACAGTATGTGACCTTTTGTGACTACCTTCTTTCATTTAGCATGTTTTTAAAATGATATCCATGTGGCAGCATGCATCTTGATTACAGGTTTATGTGAAATAATGTTTTCCAGGAAAATGTTTCTAAGTTTTAAAAAATTACTCTTTCCTTATGTAGAATTAGAAGAATAGTTTAATAGGAAAACATCTTTTTTCTATTAACTTGTGAAAGATAAAATATTCTTATCTAGAAATTGTTCAAAAGCTAAAGGAACACGATATAAATTTATTTTCTCAAACAGCATGGCTTTGTTTTACAGGTATATTTAAAAGATTTCCTCTAATGAAAATAAAAGCAAATAATGTATCCAGTCAATGTCCAGAACTGGAAAGCAGCACCATTTTCAATAATATGTAGTTTATAGTTAGGCATTTCTCAAACTGGTGAGGTGAGCTGGGGAAGAAAGAGTATTTTGAAAAAGATCTAAAGTTATCAGAGTTGTTTAAACACCCTATATTCTATAACAGGTGCAAAACAGTCTAGGTAAATGGTTTTTCTGCAAACACACTCTCTCCCAAGTACAACTTGTAATGTTATAACTAATGAGAGACCACAGGTACAGAACAAATAAACACTTCCTTGGTGCTTCCTTTCAGAGAAAGACTAACTTTTTCCTTCTTCAAGTAAAAAAGTGACATGCAGTAAGTGGAAGACTCAGAAGATTTACAGTATTAAAAATGAAAAACTCTTAGCAACACTACATTAAAAGAAAACTTATAACCACTATCCTACTTACTGCTGCAACAAAGTTGCATATCATTATTGGTTAACTCTAGATGAGGGGGAAAAAACCTAACAGGTGATTCAAAAGTGGACAGAAAATAATTAGAAGGTCAACATGTCTACAACTAACAAAGCCTTTCCCAAATGATTACCACTCTAGCTACCAACAAGAAACAAAATCTACAAAAACAAAAGCTCACCTTGACACGTTAGTTTTACATGCCTAGTGCCACAAAGAGAAAAAACAGTCATTTAAGGACTCTGAACTAGCTCCAAACAAAATCGTTCTCACCAGAGCCTCTTAACAGTTAAGGATGTCAGCCCAGCTACCATAATCTGCACTACACACTCACTGCCCAGCATGTCCCCACGATGCTCTTTTCAAAAGACCATCCCTTCACTCACTTGCTTACCTCTTTTGTAAAAAAAAAAAAAAATTTTTTTTAAATCAACTTTTGTGCTTGCTAGTGAATTTATTTGCATTAGCAAACAAATATACTGCTAAATATTCTCATTTAAATTTTTTCCAGCCGGGCTCGGTGGCTCAGCCTGTAATCCCACGCTTTGGGTGGCTGAGGTGAGTGGATTGCCTGAGCCCACGGGTTTGAGACCCGCCTGGGCAACTTGGCGAGACCTCATCTCTACAATAAATCAAAAAATTAGCTGGGCGTGGTAGCACGCGCCTGTAGTTCTAGCTACTTGGAAGGTTGAGGCGGAAGGATCGCTGGAGCCCAACAGGTTGAGGCTGCAGTGGCCAAGAGCGGCCACTGCACTCCAGTCTGGGCAACAGAGTGAGACTCCAACTCAAAAAAAAAAAAAAAATTTTCCTACTGCCCCTACTTCCATCACCAGCTACCACTCTATTTCTTTACTCCCCACAGTGGCCAAAGTCCTCCACAGTTGTCCACAGTCTATAATTCTCCACTTCCTATTCTCTCTTGAATTCATTCTAATTAGGATTTCTCCATCACTCTGCTGAAATGATTTTGTCCAGGTCACCAATGATCTCTACTCTGCTAAGTACAATGGTCAGTTCCCTGTCCTTATTATACATGATGTATCACTGGCCTTTGATCCGTCCCTCCTTGATGTTATTTCTTCATTTAGCTTTTGGGAATCCAATTCTTGATCTCACTGATTGCCCCTTCTCTATTTCCCATGACTGGTTTCTCCTTTTTCGCAAATTTAGCACGCCCAAGAACTCAGTCTTTGGTCCAATTCTCTTCTCTGCCTACACACACTCCCATGTTGATTTCAACCAGCCTCATGACTTTAAATAACACCTAAATGCCAAAGCTCCTAAATTTTCATCTCCAGCACAGATCATTTCTCTTGACTTCCAGGCTTGTATATTTAACTGTGTCCCTGACAACTCTTAATTTATACAAAACTGAATTTCTGATCTTCCCTTAAAACTTTTTTCACCTATATACCGCCTTCTCCATATGAATAAGTGCCATATTCATTCTTTCAGTTTCTCAGGTTAGAAATCTTGCTGTCAGATTCTTTCTCATATTTTTATACTCAATCCATTAGCAAATTCTCTTAGGTCTCAGTTGGATTTTTTTTTTTAAAGAATACTATTTTACTTATTTAATTCATCTAGAACTTACTTTGCTATAAAACCTGATAAACCCCTAACACTGTATTAAAAAAAAAAAAAAATCACTCCATCACTGTTTACTAAATAATGCTTTTTGGTGAGCAGTTTTGATCTGCAGAGTCCAAAGGTTTCTTGGCTAAAATTATCTTCTATTATAATTTAAATTCCTGGGGTTTTCCCCAGGGTTTTCCAAAGGGATATCAATTATCTACAGATTTGGTGTCCATCCTCCACCTCTGAGTTTTCCAACATCTCCCTTTAAACATCTCTGAAAACTAAAATGCATTGGATAATCAGTGGCACCTAAGCATTGGTGAGGCAGCTATCATGACAAAGCGATCATTGTCTGCACAGGTGTGAATTGTTAAAGAATTGACCTCACTGAAAAATGCTGGAGCCTAATTGTTTTTCCTGGTAAAACAGCAGGGTAATTGCAACCTATAAGACATTTGAGTTAATAAGTCACTTAAGACCAACTGAAAAAGGAGTATCAAGAGTCCTGATTGCTGTCAGAAAAACTTAGGTTAATATTACAAAAGTGACAGTATCAACATGTGTACAATATGATCAGCAGTTTGGAGGAGAATCCAAGAGACATAATGGAGAACTCTTAAGAAATGTTCTTGATGACAGAGTAGAAAATAATGGATATCAATTCTTAAAAAAATTATTTAAAAGGTTGAACTGAACATGAAGAAGGTTTGGGAATACTGTAATCAACTTATATTGCTTATCCCCTCCTTTTTAGGTATGTAACAAGAGATACAGATTAGAAATCTAAGTTTAATTAATCCTAAGAGATCACTCAATGAGTATAAATTAAAATTATAAGTGATAAGGAAGCACTGTGTCATAGATTGTACGTTCCCCTGGGTGTCACATGTGATGCAGAGTACAATTGATAGTGTCCTAGGTTTGGTAAATAAGAGACCTAGAATCCAACAATGAAGTCACCATGATCCTTCACTTGAACTTTTTCAATAATCTCCTCACAGGTCTCCTCAATCCCACCCTTACTCCCCACACAGTCTATTTTTCAACCCAGCAGTCAGAGTGATTTTGTAAAAACTGAAGTCATATCATAACAGCTAAAATGCTGCAGTGTTGTTGCATTTAACTCAGAGTAAATGCCCAAACCCTTCCAGTGGCCTGTGAGACCTAGATGACCGTAGCCCTAGCTCACCCCTCCCCCACCATCATCTCTGATCATCTCCTACTACTTATGCACAACCTTCCTGACTTGTCTCTACCATACTTCAAGTTTTTTTAAAAAAAATTTTTATATTTTATCTTAAGAGTTCTGGGGTGCATGTAAATTGTGTGCTACATAAGAAAATTGTGTGTAGTAAGGTTTGGACTTCTAGTGAGACCTCTCTGCCCCCAGTAGTGGATATGGTACCCGATGGATGGTTGTGTACCCCTTATGACCCCTCCCTGCCTCTCCCAGTTAGCAGTGCCCAGCATTAGTTGTTCTCGCCTTTGTACTGATGCCCAATGTTTAGGGCCTGCTTATATATACTCATGCTATTTGCCAAACAAGCCATATGTGCCCCTGTCTGGGCACCTTTTCCCTAGCTTCCTTCTGCCTGAAACACTCTTGTTCTACATAATCATGTGGACAACTACCTCATTCATTCAAAAGTCTTTGCTTAAGTCTCAGCTTGAGCAAAAAGGAGCAATTTGCACAACCCTGTGTACTGCTACCTTTAGTACTCTCATATTCAATTTTTTTCTCTTTCTTTCCAAAGTACCAAACACCTTTCATTGTATGCTATAATACAATTTATGTTTCATGTATTGCTTCTTCTCTAACTTCCCCAGCTTGAATACTGTAAATGCTAAGCAGGCAGAGACCTTAGCCTTTTACTGCCTGCTTTGTTGAATGATACACTCCAAGCACTGACCCACCTTACAGTTGGCCTCCGTATGGCTTCAATGAATAAATGATTAGAACTGCTGTACTGCTCTGTGCTAAAAAGTCCAAAGATACCAAAGAAACACATTTCAGATAAATGAATAATGACATTAAAAAGTATATTTTAAGTAGTCAATTTTGATTTATTTTCCCTGTGCAATGACTCCAATGCTATTTGGAAGCTTAATTTCTGAAGGTCCATACCCAGGGTGGCTAGAGAAAGGATCTCTGTTCTATGCACAACATATAAACTTAACAAACATCAATAAAATTGTATTCTAAACATGTTTAGTACAGTTTCTTTACATTTCCTTTAATTAAAAATGCAAAATTGCTCTTAAAAAATTATGTCTTACCGGTAGGTCAGTGAAAGCAATACCTAAAAAGAAAAAAAAAATGGCATTAGAAGCTTTTTAAGCTATAGTGACAAACTGAATTTCTAACTAAAAAGGAGGATACGAATGGCAAAGAAAGAAACGAAAAAATGTTAAAGTCTAAATATAAAATAACAGAACTAAATTTTTTAGCAGTAACACTAACATATATGTCTGAGTCAACGCTGACCCTTTTCAATGTCACCAGCCTTGTTAGTCAAAATTTTATTTCTGGGATGCTGCCATTGTCTCCAGGATTTTTGAAATGGTTTTAAATATACATCTTCAGAGCTATATTAGGAATCACATAAGAAAACTGGCTGCAAAACAGTCACATTTAATTTTTTTACCCCTAGTTGCATTATCCAGTCCAATCAATTATCTTCTTTATCTAGATTTAGTTTTTAAACAACTTTGGATAGAATGAAAAGAAGAGTTTTTCTGTTATAAGAGGTAGTTTTATTTTTTAAAATATGTTTCTTATGAAAGTACATTCTTAAATAGCTTTTGACAACTCTGGGAGAAAAAAGTCAATTTTTTCCTTCAAAGGATTATGATGGAAATTTCTCATGAATACCTTTGACAGTCATTTCAACATAGTCATGTTCCAAATACAACTCGTACAATGACGATATCACTGGAATAAGTCTACTGGCATTCCAAAGTGATGATTTGATAATTCCTTTCAAATATTCAAATATGTTACTTAGCTGAAAATAAGATAATAAACAAACCAAGTACTTCTATAGAACCTCATAGATATGTTTTAAAAGATAAAGCTCTAGGACAATGGGAGAGAAACAGTGTTGGTGAGTTAGTTAATTTCAATTTGTTCTGATCTAAACACACATTAAAACAAAACAAAACCAGCATCTCCACATCTCCATGGTCCTGATTACCATCTAGAAAATGACAGCATTTTTGTTAAATTATTTTTAAGGTCTCTTCCAACTTAACATTTTGTTCCTCTATGGTTGTACTGTACCAACAGAAAAAAAACACAAATATCTAACTTTACTTACTAAAATAATATACTTACAAGGCAAACAATATAAATAGTGCATATTTTTAAAAAATAAGTGTGTAAAAATCATGCTTTGTAGTTAGTAAAGTCCTGTTTTTGCGGCTTTAAAAAAACTAGTAGAGTCGCCATTGCCATTGCCAGTCATTGTGGCCACTGCTTTGCTAAGCAATAGTGTGGCCATGTGCTCTCTGAGGTATGGCCAGGCCAAGTTTTCTTAAGCTTCGGGCCCCTCTCCTCCCTTAGGGATGTGAATCCCCTCTCCCTCTCTCTCTTTAATCTAATTTCTAAATAAACTATATTTTCTAGTCAAAAAAAACCGACTAAATTCATGTTGGCTTGTCAAAAACAAAGCAAAGCTGGAGGATCCTTGTGTTCCACACGTAAAACATTTCAAATGCATTTAGTTTCTTGAATAACACAGAAGGCAAAGAAAATGTGAACCAAACACATATGAAAATTTGATTAAAAGAATATAGAAAACTAGAGAAGAAAATATTTAAATAAATTACAACTACACTTTTTATCATTTTTTATATAAGCTAATCAACAATTTTTCTCAAAGAAGTCTGTTTATAACAAAGACTGTCTATATTTTGTTTTAGCAAAAATCCTTTTTGCTAGTAATTACTGAAATCTTCACTTTACCAAAAAATTCTAATCAAAAATCAAAATCAATTCTATAGATGAAGTCTTTAATATTGTCAAATACAACTACCACAACATGCTCCTCAATGTTTTACCACTGAATCCCAGGCACATAGCCCAGAGTCTGGCAAACAGTGATACTGAATGACATTTAGTGAGAATTCACTATATGCCAGGCAATGAGCTAAGAACTTTACATGCAATATTTTAGTTTTTCTAACAGCCTTAATGTTTCTAGTTTTAAAACTGAGGCACAGATATGTTAACTTGCATAAGGTCACATGACATAAGCCAAAAGTCATATCCAGTCAAATCAAACCAAAGAACTCTTAACCACTGTTATACATTCTTTCTACGTGCTTCGCAAATATTTATTAAATTTATGAATGAATAATGACAATCAAGTTTACCTAAAATTAAAATATGATTTCATCATCAGTGCCCTTTTTAAAAAGAGCCATCTTACAATTTAAAAATAGCCTTCTCAGCCAAGAGAAAAATTAAATTTAAATTATTAAAATATAACAGGGAAAAAACAAAATACATCACCTGTGATTGTCCCATCGCCCCAGATAAAATTTCTTCTCTGGAAAGTTTAAAAAATTAATGGTAAAAAGACTGTGATTTTTAAAAAATGTCTTCTTTTGGCCTAACACAGTAGGTCATTCCTGTAATCCCAGCACTTTGGGAGGCCAAGGCAGGAGGATTGCTTAAGCCCAGGAGGTCAAGGCTGCAGTGGCCATGATCGTGCCACCGTTTTCCAATCTAGGTGACAGAGTAAGACCCTAACTCAAATAAATAAATAAGGTTGCTCAGCCTGTAATCCCAGCACTTTGGGAGGCCAAGGTGAGAAGACTGCCTGAGCCTGGGGGTTCAAGACCAGCCTGGGCAACTAGGGAAGACCTCGTCTCCACAATAAATCACAAAAAAAAAACTAGCTAGGCATGGTGGCATGCATGTGTAGTTCCAGCTACTTGGAAGGCTGAGGCAGAAGGATCGCCTGAGCCCAACAGGTCGAGGCTGCGGTGGCCATGAGTGTGTGTCACTGCACTCCAGCCTGGGTGACAAGAGTGAGACTCCAACTTAAAAAAGAAAAACAAAACAAAACAAAAAACAGATTTCTCCTGGTGTAAGACTTTAAATATCACAAGCAGTCAACTAAGATGCTATCAGTTAACTGTCTTGACAAGCCTGAGACAGAATAGTAACAACAAATAAACTCAAGAGGCTGTATCTATCTTTCTTGGAAATGAGGTGGCCACAACAATTAAATCATATACAAACAGACACAATTTGCATGGGGTCCTGAACGTTATTGTAATAATGAAAACAAAAAAATCTTTTGTGGACTTGAGAAAAACAAGTCAGATAACACGGAATTCAGAATTTAAAAAATCAGAAGTAAAAATGTTAAACTGAATATCAATATAAAAAGAATTAACTTTATGTAAGACATAGTTAAAAATAGTTAAAAATAGACATAGTTAAAAATAGTTAACTAGCCGGGCTCGGTGGCTCAGCCTGTAATCCCGCGCTTTGGGAGGCTGAGGTGAGTGCATTGCCTGAGCCCGTGGGTTCGAGACCCGCCTGGGCAAATTGGCGAGACCTCATCTCTACAATAAATCAAAAAATTAGCTGGGCATGGTAGGGCGCGCCTGCAGTTCCAGCTATTTGGAAGGCTGAGGCAGAAGGATCGCCGGAGCCCAGCAAGTCGAGGTTGCACTCCAGTCTGGGCAACAGAGTGAGACTCCAACTCAAAAAAAAAATCCCACAAAAAACAGTTAACTATTACCAATGTAGCCAGAAATTTAGAAGTTTTTAATATGAAATGACAGGTAAAACAGTTTTTGTGTTATATTAAACATCTATTGTATGTCTAAGCATAGCACTTGAAGTCTAATTTTTAAGTACTATTTATAAGCAAAGTGGAGTTTCTGCCTTCTGGGGTTACTTAGTTTATGCTTCCTTTCATTTTACTCTATTAAAGATAATTTGTTACGAGTTAAGGACTTTTTCAACAGTAGAATGTGAAACTTTTTTAAAAAAACAACAAAGCATGTCTTGCTACCCTTCATACTTACTATAATTTTTTAAAAAACTTCTAAGAAAAAGGAATATAACAATCACACACAATTTTAAATTCAAAGTGCTATGCGGATGCGGATATTCAACTAAAAATCTTAATATTCTACTAGTCTCAGAATGTATGGGTTTCAAGTTTTCAATAACTTATTAATTTCTCATTAGTCACCTGTCTTTTATTCTTAGAAGTTTTGTTACTGTTTGTTTGCTTGCTTAATTCAGCTCCCTTCCACAGAAAGAACTAATGGTCTCCATCTTTAGCAACTTCTGTTAGTAGGTGTGACTGTTCAGTATGCCGATGCCCTTCATATACTGGTAGTAGCACACTTTACCTCTCTGTTCCTATTCCCCACGTTATCCTAAGAACTGACTGCCCCTTTTCTTAGCACTTGTTACCTAGAGAATTGGATCATGCTGCAAAGAGTTTTATCCAAAGCAAAGAGGTAAACTCTTGGCATTTCTATTTACTAAAATAAATTATTTCAGCATGAGGACTGTATCTATAGTTATTAGTATACATATATGTATCATATGGGTGGCCTTTACAGAATATAAAATTTCGCCATTTCCTCAACTTCCACCAGGGAAGAAGGAAGAAATCATTTCCAGAAGCATTTATCTATAAAGAAGAATCACATAATAAATATGACTACCATCCTTGAAGTAAAATAATCACAATATTTGGTTATTTTGCATGCAATATATTACTTCAGTACCTAAACTATGTCCATTCTTGGTATAAAAGCAGGTATTGTTGATAAGGTTAACACAGCAGCCAATGACATCACCAGTTGTAAAAGTTGGTCCATAAGGTTGTCCAGTTCCAGAAGAACAGAATGAATGTCCATCATCCCCATGGTAACCATATGAATGTTTATCCCAACCTAAAAAGAAAGTTCCAGCATATTTACAATGAAACATACAGTTCCTCCATACTAAATTAATTCACTAAGATTTTAAGTCAGAGTAGTACAACAGATCCTACAATAGTAAAATTCCCAAATTTATATTTAAATTCTTAACAATTACACTGAACAATTTATTCTATACTAAAATACTGTTCACAACATTAAGGAAAACAACTTAGCTATCCAAAACACTGAAACAAGTATTAAACCGAGAGAACATCTACCAAGAAATAAAAAAAAGAAAACATAAATGCACCATTTTCCACAGCAGGACACATTTTCCAGGCATATTTCTTTTGGTAATATACCAAAGGAATTTTGCCTTCACACACACACACACACACACACACACACACACACACACACACACAGTTTGCATCAAACAGAAGATTAAATCCTATTCAATTGCCACAAGTTTTTCATGGCTGTGATTCAAATATAAAGGTCAAATTATTTGTGGTCTTTCCACAATACCAAACCACAGATACATATATATTATTATTGAGATTTTTACTTTATCAATTACTCTCTATAAGAAGTTTTCAAGTAATAAAAACCTCATTTAAACCCTATCTCAAGTATAATTTTAAGCAAAAAGGTACAATGAAAGTATGTCAAGTTAACATATCTGATTACATTTATGTGACCATTACATTGGCTTGGTTTGTTTCTTTCTTTTAAGGCACTTCATATAGTTTTACAGTGGCAGTTTTGTTATGTATTTCACAAATTTTCCTCAAAATTAATTTTTAACATTAGGAAACAGAATACCAGAAAACTTAATCCAATAATCATTTCCTTCTGATAAATGGTATCAGAAAACAGTTCCACCATCTCAATTCATGCCTTCCTTAGCTATCTTTTAATATTAGTCTATATTCCCAGAACATCAAACAACTGAAGATGAGTTAAAAGCCAGAAATGTGATAGGTAGCCAGCAAAAACAGACTTATTAAAATATTTAAAGTAGGTGATATGACTATGCACTTAAAGTTAAACATATCAAAATACAAAACAAGGGGAAAAAAACCTATGATATGCTATGCTATGTATGTTTTGCTAAATAGCAGAAAATTTAAATTTACTAAAAACCACTTAAGGCCCTGACTTAGAGGCTCAGGCCTCTAATCCCAACACTTGGGAAGGCCAAGGCAAGAGGATCATTTGAACCAGTTTGAGACCAGCCTGGGCAACCTAGTCTCTACAAAATATAAAGAAAAATTTTATACCCATTCAGCTTCCACTTAAGACGCATGATATAGGTGATTAAAGATACAGAAAGCCAATATCTTTATTTTACCTTTTTACTTGAAAAATTTAACTAGAAAAAGCTAGCCATAAGACTAGAATACTGTATTTCAATTACAAGTGTACCTGGTAGTCTATTCATATTCACACCTTGAGCAGAAAGACCAATTCCCATGTAACTGTTGGGAAAAAGAAGAAGAAGAAAAAAAGCAAGGTATTATAGTCATGTATATATAAATTACCAAACACTCTCAAACAATATCAGAACCAAGTTCAAGCTGAAATTTCTAGAGTAGCTACAAAAATGTTATTACAATTCATTACATAACAATGAAGGGCAATATTAAGCACTAATACAACCCAGATTCACAGTAAAGTACTATGCTAATCATTCACAAATATATCTAAAGTATTAGCACATACCTATGCACTCTATTGACATCTTTAAAGAAATCTTTCCAATGTATGTACAGATATATATTAGTATTAAGATTTCTCACAAAAAAAGTATACAGGGATTTGTGGAAGAAAAAATTCTAAATAAGAAATAACAAATATGTTTCCCAAAGCATACATTTAAAATTTAGACAGACGGATAGATGGATGGACAGAAGAAAGGATGGAAGGAATGACAGAAAGGAGGACAGAAGGAAAAATAGACAGATGGAGAGACAGAAGAAAGAGAGGGAGGGAGGAATGAAAAAAGGAAACAGATTCACAATCGAAAAAAATATCAAACTTATAAAAAACATCTAAAATACTTAAGATTACCCTAAGGTACATATTTTTTAGCGTACACATTCTATATACTGGTTGTCTAAAACTGGGCAAGTTGACAAAAATCTACCTAAACAGAGAATGCTTAATATAGCAGTTTATAAATAAGAACAAAATAATCTCCACCAAAGAAATATATAAGGGAAGATAATTATTATGGTATCCAACGAATTTTCAAATGCTTATAAAACACCAATAATAAAAATTGATAAAGATAGGTCAAGAAAATTAGTCAAGTGTGGAAGCATGTGCCTACAGTCCCAGCTACTCGGGAAGTTGAGGTAGAAGGATCATTTGAGCCCAGGAGGTCAAGGCTGCAGTGAGCTGGGATTGCATCACTGTACTCCAGCCTGGGCAACAGAGTGAAAAAAATAAATAAATACAAAATAAAATGGCATTTAATAAAGTTCAGCTATCATTCCTAATAAAAACTCCAGTAAAATAAGAATAAAGGAAATTACTTAAATATGACACTTTTTTCCAAATACAGAAAGCAAGATATTCAACAGTGAAACACTGAAGTCATTTCCATTAAAATCAAGAACAAAGAGATACCTATAATTGTTAAATACTGTTTTAGGGGCTTTAGAAAATTTAATAAAATAAGAAAATTAAATGACTAGTATAAACATTAGAAGATATAACATTACCTTTATTTGGAGTTGATTATACACATGGAAACTACAGAATTTACCAAAAGGTTTTATAATTAATTAGGTATTTTAGTAAAGTATGTGTATATATATAAAAAATTGTAATAGTTCTTCTAGTAATAGCCAGCTAGAGAAAGAAGGTGGTGTGTATTTTATATCAGTCACAATTACTATAAAAATAATAAAAACAAAGTTCTCAAGTAAAGTTCAAAAACAATACATTAAAAGCTGTAAATAAACAGATACAGTATACAGCTGGATAACTTTACAGCAAATGGCAATCTTTCTAAAATAATATATATATGTGAAGCTGGGCACAGTGGCTCACGCCTATAATCCCAGCACTTTGGGAGGCCGAGATGAGAGGGAATGCCTGAGCCCATGGGTTTGAGACCAGCCTGGGCAACTTGGCAAGACCTCATTTCTATAATAAATCAAAAAAATTAGCTGGGCATGGTGGCACATGCCTGTAGTTCCAGCTACTTGGAAGGCTGAGGCAGAAGGATCACCTGAGCCCAGCAGGTCGATGCTGCAGTGACCATGAAAGTCCCAATGCACTCCAACCTGGGTGACACAGTGAGACTCCTACTTAAAAAAAATTATATATATATATATACACATACATATACACACACACATACACGTTTCAAGATGCAGTACAGTCACATTTTCTAAACTAAGCAAAATGATTTTAAGTTTATACAGAAGTATAAAATTTTGACTAAGAAAAGACAAAGTTTTAAAAATAAAAATGATTTTCTCTACTAGACATTAAAACTCAGTTACCTAGTCACATGAGCAATATTACTGATAAGAACACATGTTGAGTGACACAAGAACAACAAAACATTAAGAAAAAACATTTAGATGTCTACTAAGAAGACTCATTAAGTTTGTATTTTGATTCAGCGCCTTTGTTACAAATATAACATAGAATACAAGTATTATAAACAATTCTTAGTAGGTCACAAGACAATCTTTGAGGAGAACAAACACAAAGCTGCAGAGACGTAGCTATGTACTCGCAAAGTTCTGGGTCTGTGAGCGCTCATTAGAGACTAGAAGGTCCCCCATCTTTGGGGAAACAAGGACTAATGTTCCACAAGAGGAACATTTTGCTTACTGCTTAAAGCAAAATGCTGGCATACGCAAAGGCTGGAGTAGACTTCTCCTCTTTAAAGTATGCTAAGAATATACTGATACCACCTGCTGTCTGAGCTAGAGCTTATTTGACATTGTGGACTAGTTAAAGGGAAAGAGAGAGTAGAATTAGAAGCCTCTTGACCAGGATCCAAACCAGATAATGAATCAATGGCAAAATCTACAATACTCTCAATTATTATTCTGAAGTAAGCAAGAACCAGGAAACTCTAGTACTACAAATTTGGTTTTTGGATTGAAGGCCAATGAGTTAAAAAGCAAGTACAAACTATAAGAAAGAAAATAAGCATAGAAAAAGAAACAAAATAAAGAAAAATGTTAAACTTGAAAATGAAAATGTTAAACTGCCCAATCAAAATGAGGCTGCAAAGCCAAAATACTAAAATATAAGTCCAATAAAATAAACAATCGGAATATGAATTCACTGCAGATGGTATCACTCAATGGACAGTATGATTTTTAAATATATTCATGAATATACCAAAGAGAAAAAAGGAATCATAAACACTAAGAAATAAGGACAGTCGTAGACCAGTATTTGCTGAGATAATTTAGTTAATAATTTACCAGAATTAAAAAATATGTTGTTTAGCTGAAAATGCACACTGGGCTGGGCACAGTGGCTTACACCTGTAATATCAGTGCTTCAGGAGGCCAAGGCAGGGGGATTGCTTGAGTTCAGAAGTATAAGACTGGTCTGGGAAACATAGCAAGACCTTGTTTTCACACACACACACACACACACACACACACACACAATTAGTCAGTCATGGTGGCATGCATCTGTTGTAGTCCTAGCTATTTGGGAGTCTGAAGTAGAAGGACTGCCTGAGCCCTGGAGTTTGAGGCTGTGGTGAGCCATGACTGTGCCACTGCACTCCAGCCTGGGTGACAGAGTGAGACTTCAACTCAAAAAATAAAAAATAAAAAAAAGAAAGAAAGAAAAAGAAAAGGCACGTTGGATACTGAGAAAGAGAAAAACTCAAGTCATATTTAAGACACTGTAGAATATAAATGACAGGCATAATTTTAAAAGCTACCAGATAAAAGGCAGACTACCTATCAAGGAATGACAACTAGACTGACAGCAGACTTCTCCCTAGCAACAACTGATGACACAAAACAATGGCACAATTTGTGTGAAGTAAAGAACTATCAACCTAGAACTTAACTCCCAGGTAAAGCAGCAAGAATGAGGGTAAGACATTTTAAGATGCATAAAAGCAAATAGTTTACTATCCACAGACTCTTACAAAAGAATTATATGAGGATATACTTTAGCTGAGAGACAAGTGAAAACAGAAAAAAGATATGGGCAAAGAAACAATAATCAGCACAGACAATGACAAAATATTTCACTAAAAAGAATTATTTACTAACAGCTACTATTTCAAGCTTAAAAATCAATCATTTATACATAATGTGCTAGGATAGAATTAAAGTTACTTGATAGGAAACAGGAAAATATGATCCATGTTTAAGAAAAAAGACAAACAACAAGGAATAACTCTGAAATAATCTACATGTTAGAATTAGACAAGGAATTTAAAGCAGCTACTGTTACATGCAGAAGATGTAAGGAGAAATATGCTTGTTTTTAAATGAAAAGATGAGAAATCTCAGCAAAGAAAAAGAAACAATAAAAGATAACCCCTATGATCTGAATGTTTGTGTCCCCAAAAATTATGTTAAAACCTACCCCAATGTGGTGGTACTATGAGTGGGACTTTGGGGGGACTATTAGATCAGGAGGGCTCCACCTTCAGGAATGGAATTACTGCCCTTATAAAACAGGCTTGAGAAAGCTTCTTTATCCCTTCTGCTTCATGAGTTGACAAAGGTGTCAACTATGAAGCAAAATTCTCACCAGAAATGGAATCTGCTGGAGCTTTGTTCTTGGACTTTCTGGACTCCAGAATTGTAAGCAATAAATTCATGTTGTTTATAAATTATCCAGTCTAAGTTATTCTGTTATAGCAGTCTGAATGAACTAAGACAAGAACAAAGTGAGACATTCTGGTGCTGAAAAATGTCCAAAATAAATATTTACTGATGTACTTAATGACAGATTGAAGATGGCAAAATGAGTAATTCAACATGAAAAAGATCTTATCTAAAGCACAAAGAGAAAAAAGATTCAGGGGGGACAAAAGAGTTCCTGGAACGATACCCAAAGGCACGCAACCAGAGCTCCAAGAAAAAAAAGGCAATGAGGCAGAAAAAACAATTGAAAATAGTTTCCCAAATTTGGTAAAGTACAAAAATTTATAGATTCAAGAAGGTTAGTAAACATCAATTACATCAAATACAAAGAAAGCCACACACAGGCATAAATCACAGCTGAACTGCTGAAAACTAAAAATAAGGAAAAAGTACTCAAAGCAGCTAGAGAAAAATGACATATTACTTTCACAGGAACACTATGCTGAATTCTGACTTCTCCTCAGAAAATATGAAGGCCAGAAGATAGTGGAATGAAATCTTTTAAAAGAGCTGAAAGGAAAAAAACACAAAGCCTGACAAGAAAAATGTCATATTCAGGAAAAATATTCTTCAAAAATGAAAGTGAAATGAATACAAATTCAGATAAAAAAAAAAAATTGTGTGTTGTCAGCAGATCTGCACAAAGAAAATGCTCACATTTATTGTGTAGTGTATAACATATGTACATGTAATACATATAACAACTACAGCTAAAAGGACAGAAGGGGGAGACAAGTGTATAAATGCAAGTTTCTACATTTCAAGCTGGATATCCATCAACAAGTCAATAGATATATAAATTGTGGTATTCTATTTGGCAACAAAAAAGAAACAAATTACTAATAAACACAGTATGAATGAATCTCAAAAATGTTATGCTGATTCAAGGAGCCATAAGACAAAAGTATAACAGTGGCTGCTTCTAAAGGGGTGGGACTGGGAAGGAGCATTAGGGAAACATGTCTAAGGATGATGGTATTGTTCTATACTTTGATAGAATTTCACATTTCACAGGTGACTGCATCTGTAAAACTCATCAAGAGTACATTTGAGATTTGTGCTTTTCACTGTATGTAGATTGTATCACAATTTTTAAAAAGTAGTAGACAAACATCAAACTCTAGTTAACAGTTCATAAACTGTAGTGATTAGGAGTGACATAAACTTATTTTGAAGTACATCAAAAATTAAGATAGGTCAGTGGATAAACAGAGGAATGCAGAGACACTAGATAAAGCAATTATAGTCAGTTCTGCTATGATCATGTTATATGAGCTCCAAAAAAATTCAGTATGCAATGCAAAAAACATGTAATAAAAGTAACAAGGTTTATAAGGAAGATGAGGTTAGGAGCACAACATGCAAAAGCTTTGTCAGTTAACATATTAAAAAAATAGGAATCCAATAAAACCAATAACACAGTTTTCCACATGGTAAATTATTAAGAAATACATAAACACTACACCAAATTAGGTAATTTACATTGAAAAAACCTGAAGTTCACTTGGGAAAATGGTTGTCATAAAGGTTACAGCCTGTGAGCTTCGTAAAGCGATGAAAGAATGGGAAATTTGGAACTCCAGTTGGGGATGAGTGCGGTTTACAACGCACAGTGAACGGAATAGCTAATAGATGCCTGAGGTGTTATGTGACATAAAAACAAGCTCAAACTCCACAGTGAGGGACCTGCAAGTTTTAATTACATGAACAAGAAATTTATTATTGTGATACTGTGTTTACAAAGAGGAACGGATATGAAGATTTTTCAGATCAATATGTCAACATAGATCATCTCAAATTATATATTTATTAGCTCCGTTATATATTTATAGTTTCATTATAATCTTATGGGACCACCATCGTGTTGTAGTCCATTGTAACCAAGACATCATTATGTGGGTACATTACTATAAACAGATTTTTAAAAGTGTGTCTTGTATTATCAGCAAGAGATATATACTACTAGTTTAATTAATAATATAAGCCGGGCTCGGTGGCTCAGCCTGTAATTCCATGCTTTGGGAGGCTGAGGTGAGTGGATTGACTGAGCCCACGGGTTCGAGACCCGCCTGGGCAACTTGGCGAGACCTCATCTCTACAATAAATCAAAAAATTAGCTGGGCGTGGTAGCACGCACCTGTAATTCCGGCTACTTGGAAGGCTGAGGTGGAAGGATCGCCAGAGCCCAGCAAGTCAAGGCTGTGGTGGCCAGGAGCGACAGAGTGAGACTCCAACTCAAAAAAAAATATATATATATATATTATATATTATATATATGTATATAATATACTAGCCAAGTATGGTAGCTCACGCCTATAATCCCATTACTTTGGGATACCGAGACAGGAGGACTGTTTGAGCCTAGGTGTTCAAGCCTAGCCTAGGCAACACAGCAAGATCTCTTGTCTACAAAAAAAAGTCAAAAAATTAGCTGGTTGTGGGGTATACATCAGTAGTCCCAGCTACTCAGGAAGCAGAGGCAAATGGATCATCTGGAACCAGGGGGTGGAGGTTATGGTGAGCCTTGATCATGACACTGCACTCCCAATGGGGCAAAAGAGTGAGACCCCCAACTCGGATGGATGGATGGATGACAGAATATAATAAAGACACACTTTAATTTGTAAGGTATTCACTAACATGCTGCCAAAAAGCATAGCAAAAAACTAGTGATGATCATAAAAAAAAAAATAAAAATGGAAAAGAATACAGAAAAGATAAATGGAGAGAATAGACAAACAGCAAGACAGTGAGTGGGTTTAAACCTGTCAATAAAAGGGATTAAACTATAGTTCTATTAGTCTCTGTTGTATGATGTTAGGCACAAACATTTACTCTGAGCATAAAATCATAAATAGTGGTAAGGTTTGCACAATTCTGTAAATATAGTAAAAACGACCAAGGCTGAATTTGTATAGTATATGATTTATATATCTTAATAAAACTCCTATAAAAAAAATAAAGGAGACTTCTAGGCTCAGTTCTAATGACTTAAAGAGCTTGTATGTCATCATTCCCAGTCTCACAACAAGAAAAAAGCTGAACAACTGAAAATCAACTACTCTTAGATCACCAGATAGTTGAGTTCATAAAGCAAAACATCCCCAGGAAAACTGAATAGACAGATGAATACAAAGAATCAGAACTCACCAGGAGTAATAGCCTCTGAAGTTAGAAACTGAAAGGAACACTTTAAAAGTCATTAATAAGTTGCTAGAGACGAGGTGAAGGTGAACTAAGTTGAGCTTTAAAAACTCTTGGGAGGGAAGAACATGCCCCACATCAGCAACAGTATTGATTTATTACTCCAGGGTCCTTTAATTTGGTCTTCAGTTGGTAATGTAAAATAGAGGACTTGGACTACACAATTTCTGATTCCCCTTGCTTTGCACCCTGTTTCAAATGATTTGATGTGTTGTGCGAGAAAATGGATAATAAAACTTGAATTCTTTTGAGATCTAAAAGAAGAGTAAATGAGATACTTCTTGCACATAAAGTAAAAAAACAAAACAAAAACAAAAAAAAACCTCTTGGGACCCAGTCATAAGAGAGCCTTCACACTTTCATGACGTGTGCCTCTAGGATCTCCATCAGGTTTCCATTAGAGAAAAATCACCTTCATTTTGGGTAGAGGAAAGGGAAAAGTAACCATTGTGAAGTATGCCTAGAGCAATCTTTTTCTTCAATAAAGTCCTGTCTTCAAGGGAAATTATTTTATAAGAGCCAATCTAACCTAGAAGGGCAACTGGGCAATTAAACAACTCCAGCCCCTTAAACCTTCCTGAGAGAAGTCAGAGGAGAAGAAAAAAAGCCTAAGAAATTCGTCTAAAGGTCACAGGCTAGGTAGGGTCCCTAGTCTTTTAAAAAAAAAATTCATTATAAGATTACAGAACACTTGTCCTCAACACCTTTTCATCACATCAACAGGGCTCCAATATAACAGTAGATTCCAAAACAACAGAGAAGACAGAAACTCAGGACACTGGAGAAAAATGAAGCCCTCTGACACCTACAAACAAAACAAACACCTAGCAAACATTAAATACAGGCTAACTCCTAGTCAGATAAACATAAAACCTCACACTAAAGATCTATTTACCTGAGCTTCTACTACTCAGTAAGTCATATACAGATTTCAACAAAAAATACAAAGTATGTAACAGGCAAAAAAACCCCACATAGACTTCTGAAGAGATAAAGCAAGTATTGAAGCCAAATTCAGATAAGGTAGAGATTGTGAATGATTAAACTGAGAATTTTAAGTAACTGAGTAATATGCTGAGGGCTATAAGAATCAAAACAAAATACTAGAAATCAAAAACAGTAACACAAATGAAGAATGCCTTTGATGGGCTATCAGTAGACTGGATACAACCAAGAAAGAATCAGTGAGCTTAAAAAAATTGAAACACGATATCCAAGAATGTGGGACAACTATAAAAGGTGAAAAATATGCATAATGACAACGCCAGATGGAGAAGAAAATGAAGTACTTGAAGTAATAATGATTGAATGCTTTCTAAAATTAATGGCAGACACTAAATCACAAATCCAGAAAGCTCAGTGAACACTATGCAGGGTAAATATGGAAACATCAACACTTCATATTCAAACCTAGGCCAAAGAAAAAATCTTTAAAGAAACCATAAAAAATTAAACATAACCTATAGAAAAGAATCATAAGAATTATATCAGACTCTTCAAAAACCATGCAAGCAAGAAGAGAGGGAAATAAAATATTAAAAGAAAAAAAAAAACTAGCAACCTTAAATTTGGTATCCAGAGAAAGTATCCTTCAAAAATGAAGGACAAATATTTTATCAAATTCCAGCGATTCTTCCAAAAAAAAATTAGCCGGGCGTGGTAGCGCACACCTGTAGTTCCAGCTACTTGGAAGGCTGAGGCGGAAGGATCGCTTGAGCCCAGCAGGTCAAGGCTGTGGTAGCTGTGAGCATGCCACTGCACTCCAGCCTGGGTAACAGAGTGAGTCGCCAGCTCAAAAAAAAAAAAAAAAAAAAAAAAAAACAAGCAACAAGGAACAAGTATAAGGAATAGAAAACAGAAAGATGATAGATATTACTTCATATATAACAATATTTTCAATGTGAGTGGTCTAAATATAGCAATCAAAAGACAGAAATGACAGAATTGATTAAAAAAAAAAAAGATCCCAAATATGCTGTCTACAAGAAACTCAATATAAATGTAAAGACACAGATAGGTTAAAAAAGGGATGGAGAAAGATATATAATACTAACTGATAAAAAGAAAGCTGGCCTAGTTACATTAATTTCAAACAAAGCAGAATTCAGAACAAGGAAGATTACCAGCGCTAAAGAGAAACATTTACATAATGATAAAGGATCAAGTCTCAAACAAAATATAAGAATTCTTAATGCGTCCGTGCCTAACAACAATGTGTCAAAAGATGTGAGACAAAACTGGTAAAACTACAAGAAGAAACAGTCAATTCCATTGTTACAACTGGGCTATCAACAGTCTATATACTTGGCAAATACAGAAGGCAGAAAACCAGTAAGGATATAGTCAAACTGAACAGTACCATCATCAGTAAACTGGATTTCATTGACTTTTATAAAATACTTCATCCAATAACAACCAAATACACATCTTCTTAAGCTGGCAAAAACATTCACCAAGATTGACCACATTCTGGGCCATAAACCATACCTTAACAAACATTTAAAAAAAGAGAAGTCATAGAATGTATACTCTCAGACCACAAAGAAATTAAACTAGAAATCAATAAAAGATAGCTGAAAAATACTAAAAATATCTGGAGATTAAACAGCACCTTTATAACAACACCTGGGTCAAGGAAATCTAAAGAGAAATGTAAAAATATATTGAACTGTCTGGGCTGTGGCCCTCTTCTTCACAATGGCAGGGAGAGGGTCCTTTCGGTTGACACTATTCTACTCCTCCTCCCCTAAATAAATAAAATAAATAAAAATAAAAATAAATTGAAAAATGAAAATGAAAACAACTTGTCAAAATTTGTGGGATGCAGTGAAAACAGTTTTTATAAGGAAATTCATAGCACTGAATGTAGTAATGATCTAAAATCAATAATTTAAGCTTCCCCTTAGAAAACTGGAGAAATAGGGCGACATAAACTTAGAGCAAGCAGAAGAAATAACTATTAGAGCAGATATCAATGAAATTGAAAAGAAAGAAAACAAAAAAGTCAACAAAACTAAAAGCTAGTCCTTTGAAAAGATCAATAAAACTGATCAATCTCCTGTCAGGCTCACAAAGAAAAAAGAAAAAAAAACCCCATGAATTATCAATACCAGAATCAAAGAAATCAGAAATTATGACTATTGATTAAAATACCAATACTGATCCCACAGACATTAAAAAGATATTAAAGGACAATTATGCATAACTCCATACCCACAAATCTAATAATTAGATGAAAAGGAGCAATTCCTTGAAAGTCACAATTTACCAAAACTCACCCAAGGAGAAACAGATCATCTAAATATCCCTCTGTGTATTAAAGAAATTGAATTAATAACCTTCCAAAAAGGAAAACACCAGGCACAGATTGTTTCATGAATAATTTCTACTGAACATGTAAGGAAGAAATGATACAACTGTCTACAATCTCTTACAGAAAATACAATTAGAGGAGATTAAGTCTTTTTATGAGGCCAGCATTGCCCAAATATCAAAACCAAATAAAGACATTACAAGAAACGAAAACCAATAATGATCATCAAAAAATGTAAAGTACACAGAAAAAGAATGCAGAGAACAGATGGACAAACTGCAAGATAGGTTTAAACCTACAGATAACAGGAATAAAACTGCAGTCCTATTAGTGTCTGTTGTATGATATCAGGCACAAACAACTGATCCCATCTCACCCAGGACCCTTGTAACTTTTATTGCATGATTTTTTTAATACTGTGGTGACAAGTATCTCTTATGAACACAGATGAAAAATCAACAAAATACTAGTAAACTGAATCCAACAAGGTATAGAAAGAACTATACACCATGACTAAGTGGGATTTATCTGAGGTATGCAAGGCTGGCTCAACACTGAAAAAGAAAAAAAAAAAACACCAATGAATGTAATCAATTGCATCAACAGGCTAAAGAAGAAAATCACACGATTGTATGAACAGATGCAGAAAAAAGTTGGACAAAATCCAACACCCATTGATGATAAAAGTTCAGCAAACTAGGAATAGACAAAAGCTTCCTTAACTTGATAACAAAAATCTACAAAAAACCTACAGGTAGCAAAGATGTTTCCTATGACCACTCCTAGTCAACATCATAGTGGAAGTCTTAGCTTCCACTAGGTAGAAATAAAAAGTATAAGGTATAAAGACTGAGGCGGGGGGGAAAACTATCTTTGTACATGAAAAAACTATGTAGACAATCCCAAAGGATTGACCAAAAAAAAAAAAAAAAAAAATCATTATAGTAAGGTTGCAGGATACAAGGTTAACCCTTTGCACTCAGATGTCCCCTCTAAGGAGACACCGTAAATCTACCAAACCACTTGGGTGTCCCCTATCAGGGGTCATAAAGAGATTGCTGATTATACAGGATAAACTTATGCAAGTGCAAATTTTTTAAAAAATGTATATGTCTTCCTGAAGTTTTTCATTAAAAAACAATGAAAAACCTATGTCCTATCTGAAATCTGTCAAGTTTTTTTTAGATCAGCTGAGAAATGGTTTTCAGGAATCATGAGTGCATCATTCCACATAATCTTTGAACAACAGACTGGACAAGAAATTACATATTAATGTGCAAGGAAGAAAACGAGACTGCATTGTCTGCTTGAATACAAAAACACCAGGTGGAACACGTCAAACAAATTACTATTGCACAACGTGTAACAATGAACCTACAATGCACGTCAGTGATTATTTCATGTTATCACATGCTAGAAAAATATAAGATATAAAATTTTGATTTATTGTCAAATAAGTTCCTTAATGTACAAAATAAGCCAAATATTATTACAATAAAATTGGTTTCAACACTAAACTATTTAATATGAAGTGATTTGCTTTTCACTATTTTATAAAAAGGTATCGTCGAGTTGCTGGTAGGTGATCTGCAAGATGTCTCCGAGTACAAAGGGTTAATATGCAAAAGTCAATTGTTTTCCTATATATCAACACTGAACAATTTGAATTTGAAATTAAAAACACTATACCATTTATATTAACTGTATGAAAAAGGAAATACTTAGGTATAAATCTAACAAAATATGTACAAAATTCATATAATAAAAACTATAAAAGTGATTTTTTTAAAAATCAAGGAAACAGTAAATAGATGGAGAAGTAACTCATGGACATGAAGACTAAATATTGTTGTTAAGATGTCAGTTCTTTCCAACTCGATCTATAGATTCAGTCTAACTACAGTCAAAATCCCAGTAAGTTGTTTTATGGATATTAACAAAATGATTCTAAAGTTTAAGTGGAAAGGCAAAAGAGTCAAAACAAATAATACTGAAAAAGAACAAAGCCAGAGAATTTTAGTCCAAGACTACCCAACTTCAAGATGGCTTAATATTCGCAAAAGAATAAAACAGAATAGAGTCCAAAAAGAGACCCCACAAAAATACAGTCAACTGATCTTTGACAAAGTAGCTAACGCAATTAAAGAAAGAAAGGAGAATCTTTACAACTACAGTGCTGGACCAAATAGACATCTACTTTAAAAAAAAAAAGAATCTCGATACAGACTTTACATCTTTCAGAAAAAATTAACTCAAAATGGCTCATAGACACAATTAAAGAGAAAACTTAGGTGACTTTGGGTTCAGCAATGACTTTTTAGATACAAAACCAAAAGCAAGAACTGAGAAAGAAAAATGGTAAGTAGGCTTCATTAAAATTAAAAACTTCTGCTCAGTGAAAGACACTGTTAAGAGAACTAAAACACAAACACACTGGGAGAAAGTATTTGCAAGACACCTATCTGATAATGAACCTATACTCAAAATATACAAAGAATTTTTAAAGTTCAACAGTGAGGAGACAAACCAATCAATTAAAAAGTAGGCAAAAGCTCTGAACAGACACTTCACCAAAGATAATCTACAAATGACAAATAAGTATATAAAAAGGTATTTAACATTATATGTCATTGAGGGACTTCACATTTTTTAAAAATGAGGTAGTATGATATATGTGTTATAAAGGCCAAAACCCAAAAAACTGACATACGAATTGCTGGTGAGAATTTGGAGTAACAGAAATTCTCAATAATTGCTGGTCGAAATGCAAAACGGTAGTCACTTTGGAAGACAGTTTGGCAGTTTCTTAGAGAGGTAAACATAGCCAGCAATCACACTCATAGGCATTTATTCTAACGAGTTAAGAACTTATGTCCACACAAACACCTGTACACAAATGTTTACAGCAGCTTATTCATAACTGACAAAGTCTAGAAGCAACCAAGAAGTCCCTCACTCACTGAGCAAGTGGATTATCAAACTGCAGTACATCCATATAATGGAATTTTAATAATAAAAAGAAATTAGCTATCTTGTTATGAAAAGACAGGTATGGATCTCAAATGCTCACTGCCAAGTGAAAGAAGCCAGTCTGAAACGGCTACATACTGCACGATTCCAATTAGATAAAATTCGAAAGAAGACAAAACTATGGAGACAATAAAAAGCTCAGTGAGTGCCAGGGGTTTGCAGGTGGAGGAGAGAGTAAAAGATAAATACATGGAGCACAGGAAATTTTTAGGGCAATATAACTATTCTGTATGATACTATAATCGTGGATACACAACATTATGCATTTGCTAAAATGCATAGAACTGTACAACATAGAGTGAATCCTTATGTAATCTACGGACTTTAGATAATAACAATATATCAATATTGGCTCACCAATTATAACAAATGTATAAATGCACACAAATTCAAGATGTTTGCAGGAGAAACTGTGTGTGGGAATGGGGGTATATGGAAACTCTTAAACTATCTGCTTAAGTTTTCCATAAAATTGAAACTATTCCCAAAAAAAGTCTTAATTCAGGGATTAAAAACACCTTAAACAAATATAAAGAACAAACAAGCTAGGAGAAATATTCTAGCATACATAAGAAATATATCCTTAATATATAGCATGCTTAAAATATTAAGAAAACAGGTTTACACAAAAGCCTGCCTGGGAATGTTTACAGCAGCTGTACTCATAATGGATATAAACTGGAATCGACTCAAAGTCCTTCAGGTGGTGAAGAGGTGAATGTGGTACATCCAATGGAATACTACTCAGTAATAAAAAGTAATTAATTATTGGTACAAGCATCAACATGAATTAATCTAAGATGTATTATACAAAGTCAGTCTTAAATGTTACATACTATCTGATTCCATTTACATGCCATTTTGGAAAAAGAAACTCCATAGGAAAGGAGAATGACAGTGGCTACCAGTAGTTAGAAGTGGAGAGGCATAAAAGGGAAGTTTGGGGAGTGAAGGAATTGTTTGGTATCTTGACTGTGGTGGTGGTTACAGGACTCTCTGCATTTGTCAAAACTCATGGAACTGTGCAAAAAAGTAAATTTTAATGTATGTTAATTAAAAATAAAAATTTAAAACATAAATACTCCAAAATGAGTAATATTTGAATAGGCACTTGAGAAAAATACACACACACACACAGGCACGTGCACACACATGCAAAGAAAAGGAAACACTGAAAAATATTAGATCTCACGAGTCATCGAACAATGTCTCCTTAAAATGGCAAACCATTTCCCATCTAATATATTCTGAAGAAAAAATCATTGATAAATCAAAGACAGATACAAGAATGTTCACTGCGGGGCCATTCATGTTAAAACTGAGACTAACCTTTATGTGCAAGAGAAACAGACAGGGAATAAATCAGTGCATCTGCAGACATTAAAATCACGTGGAGCTTCTGCCTCATCTCAAAAGGGCCCCCACTCAGACCCTGTCCACCGTGCAGCCTCAGCTAGAGGAAGAGGCGGCCCTGCAACTGAAACGTCATCAAACTTTGGCCAGGTCCTGCTATAATCCTCAAAGTGTCAAAAACAAAACCACCTTTTAAGGTCATTATTAATGCTGTTATAAAAAGTATTTAGAAAAATAAAAAGGTACAATGTAATAACGGGGAAAAGCATGTTATAGAACAGCTTGTACATAAATTGGAAACCACTCTCTAACTTTTGTTGGAAACATAAAGTAACTTTATTCCAAAGAAGCAGACATGACCATTTTGAGTGAAATAGTTCCATTTTTAGCAATTTCAAAAAGGCTGATGAGCTAAAGACATCTTTGTCCTGTAGAATTGGTATTAGCTTTTAATATACAAGGAATTCACTTAACCAGTGTCTTAACTGAAACTCAAAAGCACTTTTATGAAAGTGACTCCTTAACACAAGTATATATGAATTTCAGAAATTAAAAAAAATGTCTAATTATACTAAATGCTAGCTGCACAGTAAACATTCATCTAACGGGCATAATGGTCATCTATCCAGTTCCATGCTTGATGTTTAATTTTAAAATGTCAAATTCTGAAAGTTTCTTAATGTATAGAAGCTACTCAAGCTGCAGAGGGATCTTTTTTTTAATCTTACTTGACTTAAAGGTTACTGAATAGCTCAATAAATAAAATGCTTTATTTCTTCCAAATGGCATAATGAATATAATAAGACTTAAGAGCACCAAATGTCAATTACTACAGCAAGATACACTGATGTGCGTATAACTATTTCTATAAACAAACTCAGAACTGTTGTCTGTGACTCACAAGTTACCAACATATGAACATACACTCACTTTTATGTCATGTAAAAGAACAACCTCTAACTTCTTTCAACCATTAAAAGTGAAATGCCATTAGAAGGGATATATACCCAACTGGTGAGTCACATAGTAGTGCTATAAAATTAAACCAAAACATTCTATCAACAATTGTAGAGGTGCCTGTGAAAACATTTCAGTTAGGTTTTTAAATGATGCATATTTCAGGTTAAAAAAAAAAGCAATCACTATTTAAAAGGTATGAGAACTTACAAAAAAGCAAACAAGCAAAAAGAAAGCAATTGTTTAGAAAGCCCAAGGTTCTGAAAGATTATTAATACAGAAATTATATGACAGAATAAATATATGAAATACTGTATTAATCATGTTTTTTATTTTCTATATTTTATGATGATTTGACATCCTTAAAAAGATCACTGGCAAGGGCTAGCCCTTTCTTAGAGATGGCAGAGGGTTCACAGGAGCATGTCTTTCACACTCAAAACCAACAAGCCCTGAGTCTATGGTTAAATCCATTTTCTTACCAAACTCTCTCACACAGAGCCAATATTTCCTGCCCTAAATAATTCCAGGTACTAAGCAATCAGAGACCACCTTTACAACCCCAAGCCTGCAGGAATTATTCCAACCAGGCAACCCTCAACTGTTGGCTCTACTCCGCCTTGCCTTTCCCAGGCAACCCCAACAAAGGCACCGGCCTGGACTTTCTCATGACTCCTGGATTCTGCTTCTTGACTAAGACTTGGCTCTTCCCCCGTGGCACTGCTTAGCATGCAATGATTCTCTCTGGGACCTGTTCGTATAATCACGTTCTTTCTTTCAAGACTCGTTCTCATCTCCTGCAGCACCACAATTTACATACCATATACAATACCTACATTCTTAGAACAGCCACTATTAAAACACAAAAGAAATTCAAGTACATACATGCTCAAAGTACTGCAAAATTAAATACTAATCACCAGATGATTAACTGAACCAAAAGAATAAAGGCAAGAAACTTACAAGGGAAGTTACAGAAAACAGAAATCCTCTTTTTCAATATTACTGTTCAAATCTAGAACACTTTGCTTCCTTACAGGTGATAAAAAATGTAGTTACAATTCTAATTCCATGCAGACAGCAAGGCAGCTACTTATCTTTCTATGTTTACTGCACTTTCTCTACCCCTATTCCTCCCAAAGCATAAAGAATCACAGAATACGAAACTTACTTCTTGCCTCTGCAAAGTCCACGATAATATACATCAACCCTTCAGCTGCATCTTTCTCCCATTACCTCTCAAAGAGCTATAAAAATATACAATATCTTAAATTAAGGACTGACCATGTTTACCAAGACGGCCTTCAAGTACCTATGCGTTTATCCTGCCTTTTAAGTAATAATTAAGACAGTACCACTCTAAGAACAACAAAAGCAGAGTATTAGTTTGAAAGTTATTCTAGGGCAATCCCCTCGGGTCCCCTCCAGCTGTGGGGGTTTTTCTGTCCTCTCAATAAATCCTGTTTTCTCAAAAATAAAAAAATTAAAAAGTTACTCTAACAATTCTTTGTCAAAGAATCCTATCTGTAGTTAATTATAACAAAACAACAACAAACATAATTTGGTTTCCTGACAAATATAATGGGTATAACATCACAAATAGTTTGAACCACAAAGGAATAAACCACAAGCTCTTCCTGAGCTCTCTAGTAGAGTATGAGCTTCAGACAACCAAGAAACCCTAAAGGCAGCTTTAGGATAAGGTCTGGTGATGAGTATTGGACATATTTAATTTAGAACTAACACTAAATTACCCTGTCATAGTGTTAAATGTAAGGAAAGGAAAAGAGTATCACATTCTATGTATAAAGCACATTTTACTTTTCACCTCATAGGTACTAAATTATTTTATGCTTCTAATAAAGTGATATTTGTGGTAATAAATTATTTATACTGTAATCCATATTTAAAATCTTTTGTTTTTTAGCATGTCCCTACAAAATTAATAAACAATGAACAATAGCAATTTCAAATCATGCAAATAAGTTAATAAGAAATCACTTCATATTTCAATCCTATAAATTACTCCTCACCACACCAAGTGAGGAGTTCTTATAAAACTATGGAGACTGGGGTGTATTGTACTGCTTGGTTTTACAACAGTATTTCTCTATACAAGTGCTGTTCAAGACTTTTTCATAGGAATTCTCAAATTTTTAAAATAAATCAGTGGAAAAAATAGTGTTCTTATTTGCATTACATAAGACTTAGAACAAAGCATAAAGTTATTTCAGAAATGAAGACAAACTGGATGGAACACAAGAGTGAACAGACCACGCAAGAAAAGAGGAAAGTTTTTTTTCTTAGAGTTGGAGTCTCACTCTGTCACCCAGGCTGGAGTGCAGTGGCACACTCGCGGTCACCCCAGCGTCGACCAGCTAGGCTCCGACGATCCTTACGCCTCAGCCTTCCAAGTAGCCGGAACTACAGGTGCGCGCTACCATGCCCAACCAATTTTTGATTTACTGTGGAGATGAGGTCTCGTCAAGTTGCCCGGGCTGGTCTCAAATCCGTAGGTCCAGGCAATCCACTCGCTTCGGTCTCCCAAAGTGCTGGAATTACAGGTTGAGCCACCAAGCCCGGCCAGAAAATTTTTAAATAAACAAAGAAAATGATAAAGAAGTTAGTCAAAGAAGATCCAACATGCATTCATTATTAGAGTCCCAAAAAACAAATTCATGTAATGGAATAAGGCAAATACTGAAAAATATCATACAAAAAAACTTTACTAAAATAAAACACTTGGAGCAGTGGCTCAAGCCTATAATCCCAGGACTTTGAGAGAACAAGGTGAGAGGATTGCCTGAGCTCAGGGGTTCAAGACCAGCCTGGGCAACTTGGTGAGACCTCGTCTCTACAATAAATCAAAAAATAAACCAGGCATGGTAGTGTGCACCTGTAGTTCCAGTTACTTGGAAGGCTGAAGTGGAAGGATCACCTGAGCCCAGCTGATAGAGGCTGTAGTGGCCGTGATCGTGCCACTACACTCCAGCCTGGACAACAGAAGTGAGACTCCAATTCAAAAAAAATAAAACACTTGAACCTACTACTTAAGGCTGTATCTGAAGATCAACATCAAGACATATTCAAGCCGGGCCCGGTGGCTCAGTCTGTAATCCCGCGCTTTGGGAGGCTGAGGTGAGTGGATTGCCTGAGCTCGCGGATTCGAGGCCCGCCTGGGCAACTTGGTGAGACCTCATTTCTACAATAAACAAAAAAATTAGCCGGGCGTGGTAGTGCGTGCCTGTAGTTCCAGCTACTTGGAAGGCTGAGGCGGGAGGATCGCCGGAGCCCAGCAGGTCAAGGCTGTGGTGGCCGGGAGCGTGCCACTGCCCTCCAGTCAGGGCGATAGAGTGAGACCACAACTCAAAAAAAAAAAAAGACATATTGAGTACTGGTTCTTTAGGGAAAAAAAAAATTGAGGGGGGGCATCCAAGCAAATGACCAAATTTCTTGCAAAATAAAAATAAATGGCATAAGCCTTTGACAATACTACTTCATATTCAAGTTCAGGGAACTTATAAGAAAATGTGAGCCAAGCATTTTGGGTCAAGCACAGTGGCTCACGCCTATAATCCCAGCACTTTGGGAGGCCAAGGCAAGAGAATTCCTTGATCCCAGGGGTTCAAGACCAGCCTGGGTAACACAGTAAGACCTCATCTCTACAAGAAATTTAAAAATTAGCCAGGCATAGTGACATGTGTCTGCAGTCCCAGTTACTTGAGCCTAGACAGATGTTGTAGTGCAGTGAGCCAGGATCATGCCACTGCACTCCATCCTGGGAGGCAGAGTGAGAACCTGTTTCCAAAAAAGAAAAAAAAGGATTTTATATCTAATCAAGTCTTCAAACATAATGCATAAAACAATCACAAACAAATAGTATAAACTAAAAATTGTTTTCCTGAGCTCTGTAGTAGAATTTGAGCTTTCAGACAACCAAGAAGTCCTAAACAGCAGCTTTGGGATAAGGTTTGATAATAAGTATAGAACATAGTTAATTTAGAAGAACAAAGATACCAGAGTAATATCAGGTGCTCTGACAACACAGATATAAAACAACAAAATGGAGAAAGAGAGAGTTTACAGAAAAAGGAGTGACCTATTGACTAGACTACCTGGATGAATATCAAATGCATCATGCTAAGTGAAAAAATGCCATGTTCAAAAGATTACATTTATATAACATTCTGGTTTCAAAAGGCAAAACCATAGGGACAGGAAACAGATCAGAGGTTGCCAAGAGCGAGGGGCAGCAGGGGGTTTGAGATAAAGGGGCACAAGAGGAAATTCTGGGAGGTGACAGAGAGAAGAGTTTTCTATCTTGTGGTAGTTGCTGTATGATTCTATTTGCCAAAACAAAGAGAACTATACACCAAAAGAAAAATGTATTTTACTATATGTTAATCAGTAATAAATTTTTAAATGCAAATAAAAAAAGATGCTGGGGAAGAGAGAAGGAAAGAGGTTACGCTAATTGCATTATTGCTCACAACAGAGTACCTTAAAGGGTATTCTTAAAAGAGACTATAGGTATTATTACCAAGGTAACTCTCTCAATGTAAAAATATACTAAATCTCACAACAGAAGAGAGAGAAAAGATAAAAAAAGCCAGGTGCGGAGGCTCAAGCCTATAATCCCAGCACTTTGAGAGGCCAAGGCGAGAGGGCTACCTGAGCTCAGGGGATCGAGACCAGCCTGGGCAACTTGGTGAGACCTTGTCTCTACAATAAATAGGAAAAAAATTTAAAAATAAGCTGGGCATGGTAGCATGCCTATAGTTTTAGCTACTTGGAAGGCTGAAGTGGAAGATCGCCTGAGCCCAGCATGTCTAGGCTGCAGTAGCCATAAGCATGCCACTGCAAGCCAGCATGGGCAACAGTGAGACTCCGACTCAAAAAAAAAAGGAAAAGAAAAAAAAGACACCATAAAAATATTCAAATAGAGCAACAAAAATGTTTTGTTTCACTCCTGTCCCTAATCATAACCACTTCACCTACCTAGAAGCAACTAGTGTCCCTAGTTACTTGTAATACCTGCTCAGAGTTTTCGATGGTATAGTTACTTAACATTTTCAAAAGGAAATAACAAAAGGATAAACCAAGAACTACTAAAAATTGTTACCTGAGGGGGGGAAGAAGACAAGGATGAAGTGAACCTTAAGTACCTTTTTATACAGTTTTAATTTTGGAAAGTTTGTAAATGTTTTACACAGTTAAAACAAAAATTTTTTTAAAGCAATCTCTAAAAATGGAAGATAAATAAGTGAAACTAACAATATATCAAGTTGGTGGCAGAAATACAAAGAATTACTTTAAGTGACTTTTTGTTTGTTTGCTTTTTAGTTGGAGTCTCACTCTGTCGCCAGGCTGGTGCAGTGGCACACTCACAGCCACCACAGACTCCACCTGCTGGGCTCAGGCGATCCTTCCACCTCAGCCTTCCAAGTAGCTGGAACCACAGGTGTTTGCCACCGTGCCCTGCTAATTTTTTTTTTATTTATTGTAGAGATGTTGCCCAGGTTGGTCTCGAACCCATGGGTTCAGGTAATCCTCTCACCTTTGCCTCCCAAAGTGCTGGGATTATAGGTGTGAGCCACCACACCCAGTTTCAAGTAACTTTAAAGCTGTATTCTAAATAGCTACACTTAGTGAGATACATTCTAAAGATCAAAACAAGCCAGGCTCGGTGGCTCAGCCTGTAATCCCGCGCCTTTGGGAGGCTGAGGTGAGAGGATTACCTGAACCCATGGGTTCGAGACCAGCCTGGG
>NW_007246634.1:200824-209725 GCF_000164805.1 Carlito syrichta | reverse complement strand
TTGGAAGGCTGAGGCGGGAGGATCACCGGAGCCCAGCAAGTCGAGGCTGCGGTGGCCGGGAGCGGCCACTGCAGTCCAGTCTGGGTGACAGAGTGAGACTCCAACTCAAAAAAAATAAATAAATAAATAAATATCAAAACAAAACAAAAAAACTGCAAAGAAATCATATAATATTCAGTATTTTTGTTAATAATAATCCTGGTACAGATACATTCTAGGATAAAACAAATAAATAATTATGTGAATAGCAGTAAAAACAAAGATTTTCAGAGTAAGAAAAAAGAGATATAAATGTAAAATTAGAAACTAATTAAAACTGATTTGGAAACCGTGCAACTCATTTTGAAATACATTACAAAATAAGATGGGATAATGGATGAACAACTTTGTAATAAAGCAAATACACCAAATTCTTAACTTTAAAATCTAGGTGATGAGTATATGGTTATCCAACAGTATTAACTCTTCTCTCTATAGATTTGAAAATGTTGAAGAGGAAAACTTACATTCTGCACTGTCTAGATCACAAACAGAGAAACACTGGGATGAAGCTCAACTCTTTTTTTTTTTGAGTTGGAGTCTAATTCTGTTGCCCAGGCTGGAGTGCAGCAGTACGCTCACAATCATTGCAGCCTCGACCCGCTGGGCTCAGGCAATCCCTCCGCCTCAGTCTTTCAAGTAGCTGAACTACAGACACGTGCCACCATGCCAGGCCAATTTTTTGATTTATTGTAGAGATGAGGTCTCGCCAAGTTGCTCAGGCTGGTCTCGAACCAGCGGGCTCAGGCAATCCTCTTACCTCAGCCTCCCAAAGTGTTGGGATTATAGACGTGAGCTACTAAGCCTGGCAAAGCTCAACTCTTAACCAGCCTGTTCTTCCATCCAGCAACAATTACCACTCAGCAATCATTGTAAAACACTTTAACTCTCCTCCAGAAAAACCTACCCAAACTGCCAAATCATCCACAAAGTCAAAAGGTCTAGGGACAACAGATCATTTCTTCTTATTATTTTTTGGTGTGCTTACTTCTACCTAAGTGATTTCAACAGTAGGCAAACGGCAAGAACTCAATATATTTGAGATAAACATAAATACACTGGTTATAAACTATTTTTCTGGTTCCCAAAACTAAAATATGATTTCAAGTAAAATGTTCATTACGACAAAGCTATACAACTTTAAAGTTATACTGAAAGATTATAGGTGTCATCCAGACATTATTAAAATGGGATTTTCTCTCTGAACTTTTAATTAAATATATTAAAATGAAAGTATAGGTAGTGGCACACATGAGAATAATAAATTCTTAAAATGTGATTCAAATACATCTTAATTAAACCAATTTTTCTTTCTTAGAATAATGTTGAAATCAATTCGAATATTTAAAAAAACTAGAGAGAAAACACTCTAAATGTCAACTACAGTTAGTCTGGGTGGTAGGAATGCAGATACTTTAAGAATGCATTACCTAGTAGCTGAAAAAAATTTTCTTATTGAGTCGGAGTCTCACTCTTGTCACCCAGGTTGGAGTATAGTGGCACGCTCACAGCCACCACAGTCTCAACCTGCTGGGCTCAGGAGATACTCCCAACTCAGTCTTCCAAGTAGCTAAAACCACAGGCATGCATCTGAGGCTAATTTTTTTATTTGTTGTAGAGATGAGGTCTCGCCACGTTTCCCAGGCTCGTTTTGAACCACTGGGCTCAGGCAATCCTCTCGCCTCTGCCTCCCCAAGTGCTGGGATTACAGGCATGAGCCACCACACCCAGCAAAACATATTTTCTTTAAAAAAAAAAAAAAAAAACTACTTACACTTTTTGGATATAAAATAACCAATGAAGTAAAAGGTAAGGGTGACTTGGGATTTCAAGGATAACCAACTCAAGAATAGTTTGAGAAATGTAATGGTTATAGATCTCTAGGTTACTTCTCCCACATTCACTACACCTCATTAAATAAGTCATTTTCCTCTCTACAAAAAACGCAGCTCCTACCATCCTTGATGGTTTCAAAAGCTAAGTATGGACATATCCAAAATCCAAGACTCACAATCTGTTCATTCCATAAATACTAAATACCTACACTCTATACCATGCACAGTGAATGCTACGGGTTTTTACAGAAGATGTCATCCCTAACCATTTCCACTCAGTTAACATATTTATTCTGCACCTATTTTGTGTCTAGTACTGTTCTCAGAATTGTGCACACGGTAATGAGCAAAACAGACTAAAAAATTTTCTCTCGTAAAGTTTTACTTCTCTTCACTTAGGTTGTCTTTCAATGCTATGTCCTATATCTGGCAACTTCAACAACTCCACCTCAGAAATCCCTCCACATCTATTAATCTTCACTAAAAAAGCAATATACAACTCTCCACTTTGTCTAACAGAGCCTTGCTGATTTTATTTCTTCCTTAGCCAGCCTGAACTAAAACCATTCATTTAAACATTAGCCTGTAACCCCAGCACTTTGGGAGGCTGAGGCGAGAGGACTGCCTGAGCCCAGGGGTTCAAGACTAGCCTGGGCAACTTGGTAAGACCTCGTCTCTACAATAAATCACACCAAAAAACAACTATCTGGGCACGATGGTGTGTGTCTGTAGTTCCAGCTACTTGGAAGGCTGAGGCGGAAGGATCGCCTAAGTCCAGCAGGTCAAGGCTGCAGTGGCCATGAGTATACCACTGTACTCCAGCCTGGGCGACAAGAGTGAGACTCCAACTCAAAAAAATTAAAAAAATAAATAAATATTTCCTCACTAGTAACCTCAACCACTTTGATTGTTCTTCCAATACCTAACTCACAACTTCCCACACTATATCAAATATACAATTCAACTTTCCTCCTTAACCATCTGAGTACATAGAGAAAAACAACATTACATATGTCAACTACTGTCATAAATTCGTGATTTTAAATCTCATAGTTCAATACTTTTACTTCTCTGAATATTTATTAAATATCTATGCATGAGACAATACAGACAAAGCTGTGAAAAGACAAAAGTCTATGCTCTCCTACAGCTGATACTCAAATAGGTAAGACAGATATTAAATAAATAATTATGAATATGATTAGATGCTATGAAGGGGAAGTATCAAGATACTGTGAAAGGAGGTAACAGAGGAGCCTAATGTAGTCTGGAGGTGGCAAGGTTGTCAGGACAGGCTTCCAAAAGTAGTGATAACTTAAGTTCCAATAATTCCATATTGATTCCCACATTTCTAATTTATACTTAAATTTCCATACTCTACCCACTGAGCAAAGGAACTCCCCTCACCCGCCTCCTCAGTCTTCCCTTAGTTCCCTCTCCTCAGTTGAAACATACAAGGTCTTTCCCACTTAAATGTAAACTAGGATCTTTCTAGAGAGTAATCTGGCCATGTGTACATGCCCTTTCTTTTGATCCAATAATTCCACTTCAAGAAATCTTTTCGAAGGTAATAAGTCAGCTTTCATGCAAAAAGATTATTTAGAAGAGTGAAAGAATTTGAAATAATCAAAATACTACCCAATAGAATAGCTATGACTGTGCCTTAATAAACTTAGGACAGACTATGCCACAGCTAAAAACAAAGATATTCAGAGCTCTTAATCTCATAGGAAAATGCTCATAACTATGCAACAAACACAGTAATTAGTATATATAAATAAACACAATGTAAAATCCTGCAACTATGCTTAAAATATTAAGTATGTATATAAAAACTGGAAGGAAACAGGTAGAACTATTAACTGAGAGTAATTATTACACAAAATTATAGTTAGTTTTCTTCCTCACAATTTTCTGTACTCTGAATTTTCAAACTGGCCGTCTATTATACTTCTGAATGGATCATGAGCAACAGCAACACAGCTACCTAGTCTACGTAGCCCACTGGTACATTATCTCCATTCCTTACCTCAAACTCTTTGACATATAGTACCTGCTATCATCCCAACAAAAAATAAACCTCCCAAATGACAAACCAGTGGACACTCAGCAGCCTTCCTTTGTACTGACCTCTGGAAACACTATACTATCTAGGATCTGTCTTCTAACTTTCCAACCATTCCTTTTTATAATCTTTAGCTGCATTCCCTCCTTCTATATTCTCCTTTAAATATGGTATTTCAGGTGTCCACCCTAGGCCTTCTTCTGTTTTTACATTATGTACTTATGTGATCCTATCAATTCCCATGGTTTCAGCTCTGCTCTCTCCCCTAAATCCCATTTATTTTTAGTAAAAGCCTTACTATTAATCATTTGGATGGCCCACAGCAGTTCATCATTTTCAACTCTAAAGTTCCACTTCCCTCCAGCATTTTCTGTTTTGTTTAGTCACATTACCATCCATTCAATCACTGAAGCCCAGGGAGTCATTCGTAACTTTCTCACCACTCCTACTTCCTAAACAAGTTTTGCAGGATGTAAGGTCCTAATTAGTTAACAAAACTGTCTACCTTCCTCCCAACCCACTACACAGGCTAAACCCTTCAGTTTATTATTACAATAATTCAACTGGTCTTCTTGATGTCAGTCTCATATCTACTTTCCATATTACCCTCACATAATCTATCTAAAATGAGAATCCAACCATATCATCCCATTATTTAAAACCGCCACCAGAAAGATCAAAGATGATACCCATTAGTATTAAAAGTCTCTTCATGATCACCTCTAGAAACATTCCTCCCCAAAATTTATGCTGAGTTTCTTTCCTCCTCAGTCCAGCAACAGCAAGGACACATGAGTTTGCTATACACCAAGCATCTCTGTTAACAGCAGCAAGTCATCATGAGTTTGCTCCACACTAGATACTCTAATAAGGTCTTTAAGTGATTATGTTTGGTCTTACGAGGCTGGTACCATTATTTCCTTTTTCACAGATGACACTGAGAGTTTGTTCCAAAGTACAAAAATCACAAAACCAGTAAGTGGCAGAGCCAATATTTAAATCTCCACTATAACTAATTAGGCTGGGCACGGCAGCTCACACGTGTTAACTAATCAGCTTCTAAGACAGCAATTAATCTATAAAATCTATGTTCACATTCTATCTTGGAAAGGGATACCCAAGAAACTAGTCTACTGAGGGTAAACAGGTGACTGAAGAACAGGAAAGAGAGACTTGCTTTTACGTTTAACTTTATTCTTCTTCTGTAACTGTATATAAGCTTTATGTGAAGCCTTTCCTGATCATTCATCCCCCTTTCTTCCAACACAGTTGGTCACTACTTCACTATACTTCTTTAGTTTGTTTATATGCCTACTATGTATCTCATGCTAGATTTAATTATGTACTTACACGTTCGTGTCCAACTTCTAGAGTGGGGGCCCTGCCTCAGCCTGGTTGCCATCCTTGTCCTTAGCATGGTATCTAGCACATAACAGATACCAAACAAATTCAACCTCCTTTTCTGTTTTGTTTTGTTTTTAACTCTCTATCACACTCTATCCTTAGGCAACAGCCTTACAACCTTACTCCTACCTATAGCTGCTACTCTTTCCAGCAACCTTGCACACTGCCATCACATACAGCATCCCTATCCACTCAGTATTTTCTAAAGTAGGTATCATACCACCTCTCTGCTCAAAAAGACTGAAGGCCCCCTACTACCTATAGAGTATTCCACCTTAGAACTATCCATCAAGGCTCTCTAATATCTGATTCTATTCTTACTTCTGTAAACTCTATTATAATCTCCAAGTCCTCAACAATATTGAACCACACATCTCTGCCAAAGACCTTACAGTTCCACTCTTCCTGTGAGACTATTCCAGCCATTTATCATAGTCTTAAATATTCTCCCCCAACAAACCCTCTCAAATTCTTACTCATTTTAAATGGTTATCAAATACTATTTTCTTTATTAATATTTTTCCTGGAGTTAAATGAATTACTCTCTCCTCAGTTTTACCATATATGGCGGATTCTTACATACTTAGTATATTATGTCTTATCTAAAGTTATTTGCATTTGTCTGCTCCCGGTTCTATTATGCAGTATTGTGCCACACAACAACACAACATCTTAGTCAGCAAAGGACTACATATACAATGGTATAGCCTAAGTGTGTATTAGGCTGTACCATCTAGGTTTCATGTAAGTATATACTTTATAACATTTGCACAACCATGAAATCACCTAATAATACATTTCACAAAACTATCCCAGTCATTAAGCAACATGACTGTTACTAAATTTGATCTTCCTCAGGGGCAAAGACCACATTGAGTTCACTCACTATATTTATTGAGTTTCTACTAAATGTCAGGTCCTCTACTAGGAACTATGAACAAGACAAAAATGAATAAAATAATTTATTCCTTATGTTCACTCAGCTGCTGACAACGTGATACATTTTGGGTGTTCAACATATATTTGTTAAGTTAATAAATATGTTGCTTACTTATAATACATATATTTCTTACTCTTTGCTCACGCTTTCCATCCACACTTCCATTTGTTGCTTACAGCCTATTGAAACTAGAAAGAGTGTTATAATTTTCTTCTAAAGTGAGATAGGAAGAAAGGCCTTTATTTTCCATTCCCTCCAAGAAATCCTCTAGAAAGTCAATAAGCAAAGAAAGAGTATACTTTATTATCAGCAGAAAAATTTAGGAACCAAATAGAGAGGTTGGATTACTTTTGGTTCTTCTGAAACACTGTCAAAGTGGTATCAATATTTTGTTTGAAGAGCTCAAAATATCAAATTCATAATAAATCACAATTCTAAAAACTTTCAAATAAAAAATGTATTACTTCTCACATTTAGAATTAATTGTATATCCACTGCTTCTATTAGCATGCATAATTTAAAACTTGAATGAAATTCCTGAACTAAAAATACAAAAGATACAGATTTTTTTTTTTTTTTTAGAAATTCATCTCAATGATCAAAGATCATTAACAAGAACATGAAGTAGCCGGGCTCGGTGGCTCAGCCTGTAATCCTGAGCCTTTGGGGAGGCTGAGGTGAGTGGATTGCCTGAGCCCGCAGGTTGAGACCAGCTTGGGCAACTTGGTGAGACCTCATCTCTACAATAAATCAAAAATTAGCCGGGCATGGTAGCGTGTGCCTGTAGTTCCAGCTACTTGGAAGGCTGAGGCGGAAGGATCGCTGGAGCCCAGTAGATCGAGGCTGCAGTGGCCGGGATCGAGGCTGCATCCAGCCTGGGTGACAAGAGTGAGACTCCAACTCAAAAAAAAGTCATGCATCATTAAAGGTGATTTAATTTTTTGTTGTGAAATGCACTAGAAGCTTATCTTTAATCACAACATTTAGACAGACTATTTTGTCTTAATAAACTAAGCTTATTTAGCTGGATATATACAAAAAGTATGTTCAGTTTAAATTAAAATTCAAAACAGAAAATAAAATATATTTTTTCACTCAATAATAAGAACTTCTTGCAAGCATTATTTTCTAGGCAATAAAAAATACAAATAACAAGCCAGGCACAGTGGCTCATGATCGTAATACCAGCACTTTGGGAGGCCGAGGCAGGAGGATTGCTTGAGTACAGGAGTTCATAACCAACCTGGACAACACAGCAAGATTTCATTGCTACAAAAAATCAAAAATTAGCCAGGCATGGTAGCAGCACGTGTTTGTAGTCCCGCTACTTGAGAAGCTAAGGCAGAAGGACTGCCTGAGCCCAGAAGGTCAAGGTTGTGGTGAGTCATGATTGTGTCACTGCACTCCAGTTTGGGTATCAGAGTGAGACCCCCCCCAAAAAAGTAACAGTCTTCACAGTTGTATTTTTAATTTTCCAAAGCAGACCTGGAAATAGCACATATTACAGGATAAATTAAAGTCTTTTAAAGCACAAAATATGTCAACACAAGTTCCTTTTGCTTTCTTTTACACTACTGAAAGAGGCAATTCATATCCAACTCTTGCCATTTCACAAAAAAACTTGTTGCCAATGACAATTTGTCTAAAAAATTAAGATCTTGGATCCAAATATTTATTTACCTCTTCCAATCTTGGATAAACACTCTGTTAAGAAGAAAAATTCAATTTTAAATTAGCTCCCAGATGGGCACACATCATTGCAAACAAAAGGCAACTAACAGCTTCTCTTTCTGGTCCTTTCTTTACAAAGATGTTAAAATTTTAAGAAAAGTTTTTTTTATATCATGTGACATAGTGCTATACATCTCCAGAAAAACATTACTTGACAAAAATTAGCAACATGAGTTGCTTTTTGTTTCATAACTAAATTGTTCTTCCCTTCCAAAACCACTGGACTGGGCCTAAAACTCTGTTCAACAAGTTTACCAGAGAGATAATAAAGTTTGATCAAAGAAATACAATAGTTTTTTTCAAGAATACATAAGAGATAGGTATTATTTCTCATCTATTCATGTATTCGTTTAAATGCTAGCCATACATTAAATACTGGAGTTACATAAGTGTAAAATGAAATAGTTCCTTGCTCTTAAAGCTGTGGGGTCATATAATAGGTAGGCAGATAATCAAAACAGTATAAATATCAGAATCACAGCCTGCCCAAAATGTAAAGGAGGCACAGAAAAGACACATTCCCATTTTGGGGAGGAGAAAATGTCACAAAAAAGATACCCCTAAACTGGGGCATGTAGATTAATTAGTTAGCTAGGCAAATGGGGAAAAGGGTAAGAGAAGGCGACAATAAGGAGGAAGGAAAGGGCATGCATAGAGAACTAGAAATATGAGCCAGCAGATATACTTAGAGAACAACACATAGTACCTTAAGGGTGAAGAGCAGATGAGAATTAGGGATTCAACAACATCGTGGGTCATTAAGAAAATATAAAGTAAAACCGCATAAGAAATCACTGGACACCTATTAGCTAAAAAAAAAAAATGTTGTTTTGAGTTGGAGTCTCACTCCGTCGCCCAGACTGGAGTGCAGTGACACGCTCCTGGCC
>NW_007246634.1:183413-200587 GCF_000164805.1 Carlito syrichta | reverse complement strand
CCAACTCAAAAAAAAAAAAAAAAAAAAAACCCCAAAAGTTGACAATACTAAGTGCTAACAGCAACAGCAACTCACATACATTGCTGGTGAAAATGCAAATTGGTACAGCCACTTTGCAAAACAATTTGGCAGTTTCTTATAAAGTTAAAAATACTCAACTGCAATCCAGCAATCCCACTCCTAGATATTTACTCAAATGAAATGAAAACTTATGTTTACACAAAAACCTGTACACAAATGTCTACAGTGGTTATATTTATAATTGCCATAAACTGGAAACATCCGAGAAGTCCTTCAACTAGGGAGTGGATAAGCAAACTATGGTTTGCTCATCCACACAATCACCAAGAAAAAGGACTGTTCTACTGACATAAGCAACAACAACAGGAAGGACTCTCAAATGCATTATGCTAAATGAGAGATGTTAGACTTAGAAGGCCACGTGCTTTATGATTCCATTTATACACCATTCTAGAAATGGCAAAAGTGTAGAGACAGAAAACCAACCAGGGGTTGCCAAGGTGTGGAGACAGGGAAGGGTGGTGGTCTACAAAGTGGTATGGAGGAATTCTGAGGGACCTGCCGTTCCATGTACAGTAATCCCCTTCTTATTTGCAGGCTTTGCTTTCCTGGGTACCAGTTACCCATAGTCAACCACGGTCCAAAAACATTAAATGGAAAATTCCAGAATTAAACAATTTTTAAGTTTTAAATTATGTGCAATTCTGAGTGGTGTGAGGAAATCTTACACCACTCAGCTCAGTCCTACTCCATCACTACCCAGCGAACCACCCCTCTGACCAGTGTGTCCATGCTGTATATGCCACATGCCCATCAGTCACATAGTAGCCCTCTGGGTCTAGAAAGCATAGCAGATTTGGTACGGCAATTAAGTTCGTGAAATTGCTGCAGAGCGCTTACATTGGCAGCATTGTACAAACAACGTGGTAAGGTTTCATAGCTTTGGTATATCAGTGTCTCACAGCCGTGTTCATCTTGACATGAGGCAGTGTCTTGCTGAGTGGTGTTCATTATTGGTGATGTATTTGTGTATCACTGTGAGAATATTGGAGCTTGACTTAGAGCAACGAACAAACATTAAACTTCTTGTTAAATTTTACAGGAGTGGAAATGAAATTAGGGACATGTTAATCCAAGTTCAAGGGGATAATGCCATGAAGAAAACGGCTGTGTACAAATGAGTTAAACATGTTTCTAAGAGGAAAGACAGCATCACTGATGAGGAGAGGTCAGGACAGCCAGTAACCAGCAGAACTGATGAAAACATTGTAAAAATTCGTTGAATGGAGCATCAAAATCATCAGCTGACTGTGAGAAGCATAGCAGAACAAATAAACATTGATAGAGAATCAGGAAAATTTTAGCAGAAATTCTTGGTATGAGAAAATGTGTGCAAAACTGGTTCCAAAGGAGCTCTTGCATCACAACAATACACCAGCTCACACAGTACAGCACTGTCTATGAAGGAGTTTTCAGCCAGTAAATAAATAATTAACTGTATTGAAACACCCTCCTCCCTACTCTCCTGATCTGGCCCCCAATGACTTTCTTCTTTACCCAAAGTTAAAGAAAATGTTGAAAGGAAAACATTTTGATGATATTCAGCACATCAAGGGTAATATGATGACAACTCTGATGGTTATTCCAGAAGAAGAGTCCCAAAATTGCTTTGACTAGGTGGACTAGGCACTGGTGTTGGTGCACAGGTTCCCAAGGGGAATGCTTTTTTTTTTTTTTTTTTTTTTTTTTGAGTAGGAGTCTCTCTCTGTCGCCCAGGCTCGAGAGTGCAGTGGCACTTTCATGGCCCCTGCAGCATCGACCTGCTGGGCTCAGGTGATCCTTCCACCTCAGTCTTCCAAGTAGCTGGAACCACAGGCACGTACCACCACACCCAGCTAATTTTTTTATTTATTGTAGCAACGAGGGCTCACCAGGTGCTCAGGTTGATCTCGAACCCGTGGGCTCGGGCAATCCTCTCACCTCAGCCTCCCAGAGTGCTGGGATTATAGGCATGAGCCACTGCACCGGCAAGGGGAGTATTTTGAAGGTGACTGTAGTGATATTCACCCATGAGGTGTGTAGCACTTTCTCTAGGATGAATCCACAAACTTAATTGTGGGTTCAGTACTATCTGCAGTTTTAGGCATCTACTCAGGAGGCTCAGAACACATGCCCCACAGATAAGGGGAGACTATTGTATCGACTGTGGCGGTGGTAACATGGCTTGTCAAAACTTTATTATATGTAAAATATACCTAATCTTAAAAATAAAAGGAAAAGAAAATGGACGCAGGATCTCAGCAACAAAGAGACAGAGATTGAAAAATTACACAGAAGCTAGTGACACCACAAAAGGACCCTGCTAAGAAGTCTACATTTTATCCTCAAAGCAATAGATGCTCCAAATAATCTCAAGAAAATGACAGACACAACTCAGTTCTGTGTTAGAAGCAACAACAGTTATACACTGGAATAAGATCAAAGTAGGGTAACTAGGAGATCGATCAATCAACCATCTCAGTAATTCAGGCGATAAATAACCAACACCTGACTAGGGGAGAAATAGTAGAGATGAACAGAGAAAGCTAAAGGTAGGAAATTCTCAAGTTCCTAGCAACAGTGAGATCACCAAGCATCTGGTTTTGAGAAAAATACTTTAAACAAGCTAAATTAAAATGCCTGCAGAGCATTCAAATGCAAACATTTGGCTAGATACGTTGACCTGGAGCTCAAGGGAACAGCGTGAGATGCAGCATTAGGTTTGAGACTCTTCAGGGTATTTGCAGTCATGAAAATATAAGGTCAAGATCACGCAAAGAGAGAATAGTAGAGTGAAAGGAAAAGAGAATCTTGGGAACCATCCTGAGCAACACCAGCATTATGAAGTAGACAATATAATCTGAAGTATAAGAAAAGTTACAGTTGTAAAGTGCGAAATGGCTACCACCATGTGCCTATTTCAATAGGGGGCATCTCTCAACCATTTATCCTTGGTATCTCTGACTTTATCTGGGGCTTGATCACCCTGGGAAAACTGAGGCAGTTAAAAAAAAAAAAGTTGTCACTGAATTCCAAGTTTTCATTTTCTGCTTTTCATACTGTTGGCACTGAGAATATTCAGCAAATAAAGGAAGAGAAATAATCTATTGGGTACACTTATTTTGTTGATTAAATATAGAAGGACCACTAAGAGGGGTTAAATGATTGACTTCAAATACAGGACAACTTGCCCACACAATCCAATAGCTTTATCCTGGTAGTTAAATAAATTAACCTATAGTTGCTTTAAGGGATCTCTGTTACCACAATGAAGTAATCAAGAAATACTATAGGATAGATAAAATGATTTTAGATAATTATTTCTTAACGAGGGATATGCATCGAAATTTAGCTCTCTCAAAATGCCCATTTTGTCCCAAAGCTCTACTTCTGAAAATTCTGATTTAGGAACTTTTGGGATAAGGCCTAAATTACTATATTTTTAATAACCCAGTAAGTGATTCTGATGTACACACACACCACACACTGACCTCAATTTTAAAAGCAATGAAATAAAAGTTGGTTCCATGGAGTTCTCATTTGGAAGCTTCTAAACCATATCCTAACCCCTGGGAATCTCCTCTAATCAAGAGCATACAAGTATACATTTCCCAGGTGAAAACTAAAATTCCAAGTCTCAACCTATAGGTAAAATATCTGTGAATCACTACTAACTTTGATTACTAACTTTGAGAGGATTTAATTTCGCAGAATTCAGAAAAAAGCAGCATAAGAAAAGGCATGGAAAAATGAGCCAGTGTCTCTTTATTGCTTAATTCTAATTCTCCATTTTAATAATAAACTTACCAAAAAACCTTGGTTAATATCACTTGAAGTTTTAACCTCAGCTAGTATTTAAGAATAACCAGATCCAATCTGTGATACTGTAATATTCAGATTCCACTCTTCCAATTACCAAAATTTCCAAGACTCCAACTTTTCAATTACATCATAAACATTATGAATCAGAACAAGAATAGCAAATGATTTTTCCCACCAAAACTTACACTTACCCATCTCTTCCCTTACTGACAATTTTTACTTCAAAATAATAAATCCCACAGGCTGCTGGTATTGGATGAGTGGCTCGAACTGACGCTGCATCTTTTGGAGTTTTGCCATGACCTGCATATGAAACAGGAAGAAAAAAATCAAATAAGATATTCATTGAAATATAAAAACGAAAATCTTAACAAACAATTTAGGAAGAAATCAGTTTTGGGAGATATATGATTTCTGCTTGTATCAGTTCAAATAATTAAAGACTTAATGAAACATTTATCATCATAATTAATCCAATATGTAAAATAGCCTAAGTTAACCACAGAACTCTTCACACTATTACTTTAATAAGTTTTATTAAGATTTCAGAATTTTAATACATACATAGACCCTAGCAGCCCTTTATGCAAATCAAATAAAGTATTTTAAACTATATTTTTAAGAGATAAAGGCTGTATATGAAGAACATGAGAAAATGATCTTAATTTTATCAGATCTAAGTTTGCACATAATTTATAACATTCCTATATATTCTTTCGCCAGATGCCTACTTGTTAAGCCAGAAGCACATGTATCATAGAGTGTATTTTTTTATTTTCCTTTTTGGAGACGGGGTCTCACTCTATCATCTAGGGTACAATGCAGTGTCATAATCATGGCTCACCTGCAACCTCAAACTCTTGGGCTCAAAAGATCCTCCTAAAGTGCTGGGAATACAGGTGTGTGTCACTACACCCAGCCTATACAGCATATTTCTCAATGAAATTTTAAACAATTAGATTGAATTGGCAAAACAGCTTTCTACTATAAGAATCTACAATTTTGCTCTTAATAGTCATCATCAATTCTTTACAAAGCCTGATTCATAAAATCTCTTTGGTCAATAATAGCCTATTGAGAAATACATATAATCTCTAGTTGCAATTTATTTTTTCTTTTTTAAGAAATAAAATAACACCATGCCATTGCTGACATTTTAGGAAATCAATCTGTGAGATAATGGCTTTTTTACTTTTTACCCAGCTATTTCTTAATTCTTTTACCTCTCCAACCTCTTGCCCAAAACACAAATTACCTTAAAAGCTAGCATGTGAACAAAATTAAGTGAGCAAGAGAAAACATGTCCATAAAACTACAGAAGTTGAAGCTGCATAAGAGAAAGCACTCACAGTATGAATGAGATAAGTCTCCATAATCCCCAAAAGAACTGTATGAGAAATAACACTCTAAAAAATCAGTATTTGAGTATTCTAGTTAGATATCCATCACCCAATACAAGCTTGTCATCAATCTTTCAGTCTACTTTAAAATTATCTTCATGGGTAGAAGAATTCTATTCAAATTTACCACGATTGTTTTAAAACTATCTTCTTTTAAGTCATAAATTATTTAAGATACACAATAATCATCACATATGAATGAGACTATATATTTTCCAACAAAATAAAATAAAATAGAGATCATATATTTTCTTCCCACACACCACTTTACCAAATTGCCAAGACATACCTTATTATTAAACAGTTAAGTTTACACCTGCAATGCAAATTAGTATATGTTCATGCCCACCCCCCACCCCCAAAAGAGAATCAACTCAAATATCAACTTTCTATTACCAGACAATTTGTGTTATGGGCAGGTCTCAGCCTGGCGACCATAAGGAGTCGATAAACTTGGCTAGAAAGACAAAAATGGAAGCAGCAATATACAAATGCCCCAAAACCGCTTTCACATATGTAGGTAATAGATTTACACTGAGCTAAGCAGCAGAAAAATAACAACACAAATCTGCACACTAGCCACTTTTAAATAAATAAATATCTAATAAATTATAGTTTCAACAAAAGATCTTTCTCAGTTAAAATATGTTCAAATACATTAGCTGGGGAAAGGTCACAGAAACTAAATGCACAGGTAAATATTAGGCAGTTACAAACAAATCTTTTTCTTTTCTTTTTTTTTTTTTTTTTTTTTGAGTTGGAGTCTTACTCCATTGCCCAGGCTGGAGTGCAGTGGCACACTCATGGCCACCACAGCCACGACCTGCTAGGCTCCGGCGATCCATCTGCCTCAGCCTTCCAAGTAGCCAGGACTATAGGTGCACACTACCACACCAGGCTAACTTTTTAAAATTTTTTTATTGTAGAGACGAGGTCTCACCAAGTTGTCCAGGCTGGTCTTGAACCCGCGGACTCAGGCAATCCACTCGCCTCGGCCTCCCAAAGTGCTAGGATTACAAGCTGAGTCACCGAGCCCCGCCATTACAAACAAATCTAAAGAAAATTCTGACTAAACAAAATCTAACTAGAGTCCTAAATCCACTAGATTTTTTTTTTGGAAGCAGGGTGACCCAAACTTGCAGAGCTGAGGAAATCTCAAGGTATACTTAAGCAACAAATAATAGCAAAATATATTTAATACTATATGAAAGGCACTGTCCTAAAAGCATTGTTTATTAACTCACTCAATATTCAAAGCAACCCCATGAGGTAGATATTATTTATTGTCATTTCATAGTTGAGGAAACTAAGAAAAGCAAAAGAAAATCGCTCAAGGTCTTATTGTTGAGTGAGAATTCCAAACCAGAATAGGATTTGTGCTGGGATTTAAATTCAAGAAGCCTTGTGAGCTCTAAACCCACATGAAGGATTTAGTTACAATGAGCATTCTGGGATCACTTCACATTTATTCCTATCTCCTATTCTTGGGGAAAGAGACAGAAACTAATATTCAAGAGCAAATGATTTCTCAAAGTATTAGGTGCTTTTGTATGGACTTTTCTCATTCAGCATTTGAGAAACAGGTTATTATTTAATCTCATTTCTAAAAATAAAGAAATTTGGCCAGGCGCAGTGGCTCATGCCTATAATCCCAGCACTTTGGGAGGCCGAGGTGAGGTGGGAGGCTCACTTGAGGCCAGGAGTTTGAAACCAGTCTGTGAAATCTAGTGAGATCCCATCTCTACAAGAATAAAAATAAAATAAAAATGAGAAAAATTATAATCTGTCATGGAATTAGAAGGGAAAAAAAGGAGACATGTTTACAGAGATGATATAACTTGCCTCAAATCATACATAAAATCCATGCATGGATTAAAATCCCATACATGTTTTCATTATGCAAAAACAACTATACAGTACTATATAATCATTAACCTTCAAGCATCTATTTGTTATGATGTACTAAGATATTGTAGAAAACTTCTGCAAATGTTAAAACATAAAAGATTTGTTTGTTTAGATTTAAATTTAAATTTAATTTGAAAACTCTAAGGAAACATTTACATGTAAAAGTAAAAGGATTTATATTATTTCTTAGATGAGGCTGAGTATCTTTTACCCAAAATGCTTGAGACAGAAGTGTTTCAAGCTCTGGATTTTTTTGGATTTTAGAATATTTGCATATACATACCCGGTTGAACATCCCAAATCTGAAAATCCAAAATCCAAAGTGCTTGAAAGAGTATTTCCTTTGAGTGCCATGTCGAAGTTTCAGATTGGGATGCTCAACCTGTATTATCAGAAGCAAAGGACCTGTTTTTAACAAGGTTCATCAGCTGAAAGTTAATAATTACCTTAAATTCTGGTGGTAACAACAAAAAAATAAAACTTACACTACCAAAGTTCAAACCTTTAAAACTACAAATTCCTCAATGTTAAGTGTTTTCTATATGGCTCTAGAAGAAAATGTATGTATTGCTTCAAAACTCTAAAGCTAGCAAGTTCAGGTCTTTTTATTCAAACAATCTGTTGTCTCTATTTAAATGAAAGGGCAATAATTTGAATAAACTCTTCCACCCCATCCCCAGCTCCCATCCACCCTCCAACATGCAGCCAGTCAGTGCCTTTCTGGAAATAGGAGTGGACCCCCCCAAAAACCCGGAATTATCTTTTTGCAGGACAGACCCCTTGTAGTATTGGAATCTGTTCCACTGAATCAAACAACCAGTTTTTATCTGGAAGTTTGAGAAGGTTGCATTATGAATTGCAGAAGAAACGTCCCAAGCTGTGGCTAACAGATCATTCATTCTTTCACCATGACACACACATACCCACACTGCGCTGAGTATCCAGCAATTTTTGACCAAAAACAGCAATGACCCCCATGCCCCACCCTCCCAATTCACCAGATCTTGCCCCAAGTGACTTTTTTAGTTAGTTTCCCCATGAAAAAATCCTCAAAGAAAAACATTTTGCCAATGTGGAAGAGGCAAAACAAAAAAATGGAAGAAGCACTAAAAGGCATCAAAACTGACAAGTTCAAAAACTGTTTTGAGCAGTGAAAAAAGCATCTCAATAGGTGTAATGCATCAAACGGAGAGTACTTTGCAGGTGACTGAAGTTAAACATGTAAGAATACACACACAATTTTTTATAAATAAATTCCAGGGTTTTTTGGGTCCCCCTTTGTATAAGTCAGCCTTATTAAATGAGTTAAAAAACATAACGCTCTTAGAACAGTGCCTTTCATGTAGCATTAAATATGTTACCATATATAGAGAGAGAGGGAATCACCATCCTTCAACACAACTAAACTTCCTTCCAAAGTCTCCCCACTTTGGCCTTGGGAAAACACGCACTTCCTGAACACCTTGTCTTGACCTCACCCTCCACCTGCCCCTTTCACCTCCTTTCTGCTCCAGCCACATTAGCCCTGTTTTAGTTTCGCCTATTGATCAGATCAGAGTCTTTGCACATGCTATTTCCTCCACCCGTCCTTCTTAGCCTGATTAGGTTTTACTCATCCTTTAGATCTTTGCTCAAGATTTACTTCCTCAAACATTCCTTCTCTAACCCCTCCAACTTGGTCTACTTCCTTTTTATATGTCCTCATAGCATCGTGTATCTCTCCTATCCAACATCAACCCATTTATTACTTATAGGTAATTATTTTATTGTTGCTGCATTTTGATTCCTGAACCTCTTTCTTCCCATTAATTTCCACTCTAGCTTCAATCATTCTTTCTTAAAGAAGGAAGCCCAAGACCCATGGTCTAAGTCTGCAAAGGGTCAGCATTGTGATACCGGGCACAAATGCCACAGGAAATTTAACTGGCCTTGTATTTTACTAGGACTGTAATTTTTGTAACATTCTGATTAATGCTTACAAATTATATCCTCCTATTCTATTCCCTCTCTGAAGCCTTCACTTCTATACTTCCTCTTCAACATCATGAGAACTTAACTCAAACTCTTGTGTTTCTTTCTTCCTTTTTCTTTCTGCAGGATAGGATGGCTACATGGTAATCACTTAAAAGGCTCTCACACATCCTTGACTTCCCTCTTATGCTGATCTTTCCATCACACCCAATCAGCAAAACCACAGTCTCCCATCACTAACATAATTCACCTTCCCTACTGCTACACTGGACAGCTGACCTCTGCTGAATAAAGTCCAGTAATCTTGCAGATAGCCACTGCTATGAACTAATGATGTCAACTGGACTCTCTCAGTGCCACCAACAATACTTTCAGAAATCCTTAGTCAGCTTATTCCCCATTCTTCTCAATGGCTAGGCCACATTCTCTTAATTCGCTTCAAGTCCTCTACTCAAATGCAAGAGCAAACTCTCTTACCTTTGCTATCAAAAAAATGGGAGGCCATTAGACATGGTCATATTCAACTCTCCAGTCTACTATCACAAAGTGGCCTATGTCCACACCAGCTTTCACTTCTTCCACTATTACCTGAAGATAGTCTGCATTCTCCTGTCTTCTTCAAAACCAACCATCTTATGCTCTGGAATCACTTTCCTCCCTCCAAGCCCTTATATTTTTACCCTCTGCCTCTCTACTCTCTCCTTCCCCTTGGTATGTAAGGAAAGAATGTCCCAAAAATGTACAAGGGGGGATGCAAAAAAATGGAATTATCTTTTTTTTTTGGAGGGTGGACCCCTGTAGTACAGGCTTTCCTCAGTAGGTAAGTGTTCTAGGAATCTATCAGCATCAGTGCACCAGTTAGTATTGTTGTGAGAGGCTGTGTTTAGCTTCAGTGAATTTTTTTTGGAGACTCTTTCAATGTGTTTGCCCACAGGTGATTTACGAGCACAAATGCCCACACAGCACTAAGTGTTCGGCAATTTTTAATCAAAAACAGCATGGCCCCTGTGCCCCACCCTCCCTATTAACCCAATCTTGCCCTGAGGAACCTTTTTTTGTTTCCTCAGAGGAAAAAATCCTCAAAGGAAAACATTTTGCCAATGTGGAAGAGGTAAAACAAAAAATGACAAAAGCATTTAAGAGGCATCAAAATGGATGATTTCAAAAATTGCTGTGAGCAGTGGAAAAAACATCTGGATAGGTGTATTGTATCAAATAGAGAGTACTTTGAAGGTTACCTGAGTTTAAACATATAAGAATACACAATTTTTTATAAATAATTCTGGGGTATTTTTAGTTCCACCCCCCATACATACCTTTCACAAAATTCTATGCCTCTGTGACATATATCATTGTCAGTCATGGACTAAGGCTGATGGTGAGTATAAGTAACTTTTTAAAAACTTTAAAGAAATAAAAACCAGGTACTGCTAAAGTCCCTCATTTGTTAAAATGTTACTTTTTGGATGGAATCCCATACTTTGGACTAATATATTCTCACTGAAATTATGTCGTTTTAGTTTTACCTACACAACCAAATTAAAACAAGATTGGCTTAAAGATGATACAATGGTCTAACACAGTACTGTCCAAAGGGATTTCTAAGAATAATTTTGATTATGTGGGATTTTTATCTTCTGTGCTGACATCAGAAGCTAGGCCCCAGGTACTATGTAACTCCACTATCAGTCATTAAAAATAAATAAATAAATAAAATCCTGCCTCAACCTCCACTGTCCTCTTGGTAATGCCTAATCTCTTCCTTTATCTATGGATTTCTCAAGAGTAATCTATATGCACTACCCTCTCATCCCTTTCATTTAATCTTTCAACCCACTGGAATCTGGCTTTTGTCCCCATCACTCAATTCAAACTGCCCTCCCCCAAGGTCACAATAATCTAATTTCTAACTTCAGTGGAAAACTGTCTGTGTCCATCCCACTAAACATATTTGTTGCACTGGACACTAAAGATCACTTCCTCATTTCTGACACTCCCCTGTTCAGCTTCTGTGACACCACACTCTCCTTGAAGTCCACGGCCCTCTCAACTCTTTCTTCCTGGGCTCCACACAGTCTTTCAATGCTGGTGCTGCTCAGAGCTCCATCTTTGGCCCACTGCTTTTCTCATTCCACATATTCACTCTGAGTTTCAACTACCACCCAGGTGACTCCTAAATCATGACCTAGCCCTCTCTCTCAAGCTTCAGGCCAGTTATGTTACCTGCCAACCTTTCCTAGGAGAAACTGCCTCACACACTGTCCCTGCTGAAAGGAGTAAGGCCCAGACTATTGTGTGCCAGGAGACTATTTTGTATTTTATAATTACTCCCACACCCCTACAGCTGATTCAACACAGGGTGGCACCTGATCTGAAGGCCACCAATTCACACCATACCATAAAATAAAAAGCTCTGCCCAACTAGGAATGATGGCAATTAGCTAGGCCAATCTGATAAGTCTCTCAGGAATTTGAAATAGGAAGGCATGGATAAGCCAGTCAGTAGGGATAAAGAAGAAAACAACCAAAAACTGGTGACTGTAGCTGAGTCACTTTAAAAGTAGAACTGAGTGAAAACTCATGAATTCCAGCTAGCAAGACCACTTAAAGACACTTAACCCCAGAAAACCTGTTCCTTTTCTTACTGTAAGGCTTGTTTTTTTTTTGTTGTTTGTTTTGCTTCTTCTGGTTTCCATGAAGTTAGATCACAGGGTTAAGATTCCCATTCTCACTTCTCCCAATATATTGTAATACGGTCTTCTTTATCATCATTATTTGATCGTGATTCATTGTTAAGAATCTCACAGAACTGGAAACCCAAACATCATCCTTGACTTCTCTCCCCATCATTCCTCATATTCTCTCAGTATTATTTTAAATACCTCACAAATGTGTCTGCTCTTCTTTGTCCCTAACACTGACCAAGCTGAGGTCCTTATTTCTAACATGGTCCATCGCAACAGTCTTCTAAATAAGTTTGCTATCTTCAGACGTGTACTCCTGAATCCATCTTCCAACCAGTTGTGTAATTTGACAATAGTGAAAATATGAGCCAGGCAATTCCTATTTAAAATTCTTTCATGATTCTCCATCTCCTACAGAATAAGAGCAAAACTCAACAAAATACTCCATAAGGCCCCTCACTTTTCCCAGATGCTTCTCATTACATACCCTAAACTCCAACAACCCAAAACTTCTTGTAGAATCAAGCATATACAGTAATTCTCTCTTCTTTACTTTTGCTTTTTACTTGTAATGCCCAGCCACTCCTCTTCCTCTATACCCTATTGATTCCCCCCCACACACACTTTTTTAGAGACGGTGTTATAAAGAGTATTTTGGAAGAGAGGAGGAGCACCAAACCTGTCACCCAGGCTGGAGTGTGGTAGCATGATTCTAGCTCCCTCTTCAAGCTCCTGGGCTTAAGAGATCTTCCCACCTCAACCCAGAGTAGCTAGGACTACTAGGTGCGCATCACCACACACAGTTATTATTGTTTTTTGTAGAGATGGGCTCTCGCTATATTGCCCAGGCTGGTCTTGAACTCCTGGCCTTAAGCAACCTTCCCACCTTGGCATCCCAAAGTGTTGGGATTACAGGCATGAGCCACTGCAACTAGCCCCTATTCATCTTTTTTTTTTTTTTGAGTTGGAGTCTCACTGTCGCCCAGACTGGAGTGCAGTGGCCGCTCCCGGCCACCACAATCTCGCCTGCTGGGCTCCGGCGATCCTTCCGCCTCAGCCTTCCAAGTAGCTGGAATTACAGGCATGCGCTACCACGCCCGGCTGATTTTTTGATTTATTGTAGAGATGAGGTCTCGCTGCCCAGGCGGGTCTCGAACCCGCGGGCTCAGGCAATCCACTCACCTCAGCCTCCCAAAGGCGCGGGATTACAGGCTGAGCCACCGAGCCCGGCTGCCCCTATTCATCTTTTAAGACTCACTACTGACCTCAGCTCCTTCAAGAAGCTGTCCCTGACCTGCTTCCTTCATCCTTTCCAATGTCAGCCTGGGTTAGGTGCTCCTCCTCTCTTCCAAAGTACTCTTTATAACACTCTATAACACTTCCCTACTTTATGTCCTTTGAATTCTTTGAACTCAAAGATAGGCTCTTATTCACCTTTGAGTGTCCACAGACTGGCACAAAGTAAACATTCACTAAAAGCTTAATAAATAAATGAAGGAATAAATAGTGAGCAAGACATACAAATTGTCTAGCAGTATATATAATTATCATCCTTATTGTCTACTGTTCTGTGAGTATGATTATTAAATTCACTTGATTCTTACAGTCACCAACTAGCATTTTTAAAGCTAATTTCCCAAAATGTTGGCAAACAGATCCCTGGGAAAAGCCCAATTTGGTTTTTAAATTCCTTGATTTAAAAAAACATTTCTGTATCATCCCCATAATTAACAGACATTTGTACTTATAGGTAAGCAAGTATTTGTTAAAATACTTGTCCAACCTTAACAAGTGCAAGAAATTAGATAAGCGATTATATATAGGAAGTGTTAAAGGACTACTGTGGCTGGGGACACTAAGGGGAAGGAGAACTAGGCATACCAAAAGTTCAACCCATTTGGTTATATACTGTTAAAAATACTTCAATTAAATAGTGCAGGCTTGGCGCAATGGTTCACGCCTATAATCCCAGCACTTTGGGAGGCCAAGGAGAGAGGACTGCCTGAACCCACAGGTTCAAGACCAGCCTGCACAACTTGGCAAGACCTCATCTCTACGGTAAATCAAAAAATGAACCAGACATGGTGGTGCTGAGGCGGAAGGATCGCTTAAGGGCAGCAGGTCAAGGCTGTGGTCAGGAGCATGGCACGGCCTAGGAGCATGCCACTGCCCTCCAGCCTGGGCAACAGGGTGCGAATCCGACTTAAAAAAAAAAAATGCAATTCACTATTTCATTGCTTCCCTATCATTCCCAACTTTCACTTATCTTGTGTTTCTCCAAAGTTGTCACAAATGAATAAAATCAAAGTGTCTGGAGTTTTCTGAAGCATTAGTGTGTTCCAGTTACCTCTTCCCCCCAGAGGAAGTACTTTTAATCTTAACTCTTTTTCAAAAAGTTCTAAATGTGATCAAGGAGTTTTTAACTATTTGTGATAATTAAGTCTCCTACAAACTGAAAGAGGCAATAATATGGTATCGTGAAAAGGGCATTAAAATGGGAGTAGGTGAAAATTAGTTTCCAATTCCGCTTACGTATGAGCCATGGAAACTCTAACCTCCAAGTGCTCTCACTTTCTCAAATCTAAAATGTGAATTCCAGGATCTTGTCCAGATCCAATAGTATGTATGTATCAAAATGCTTTGTAAAGTATCCAAATAGTGGTAATAACTTAAAAAATGTAATCTGTAATGGAAACATTTGGACTAAATGAATCCATTGTTAAATTCATTAAAATGCTTTTAAGTAAAGTTATCATAATAACTAAGTCTCAACTTGTCACATCTGTACTTATTCAATACTGACAAGAATTTTAAAAATAAGAGGCACCATCCCTGGGTTTTTCAACAGTTGCTATGTGATTGCTAAGCAAAAGGCTGTTAAATTTTTTTTTACATATACTTTACACACCTTATTATTCCTCTGCAATCCAATCAACTTTATCTGTATGTCTGCTGTTGTTCAACATTCATCTTTTCAAGTCATTAAAGGAACAATTCAGCTCCTAAAGCACTAACTTCAATTTAGTGGCATAACATCTTAAAAACAGAATCTGTTCAAAGCAAAGGAAACCAATACACCTATTTCAAAGATAAGAAAGATCCTAATCATTCTGGAAACAAATTATGATCAATCTTTTGAAAGTCTGTAATATGCAAATATATTAACAGTAGTTTTTAATGTTAAAGGTGCCTCATAATGCTTACAGAAAATCAATGCAGCACAATGATAGGCAAAATAAAAAATTCGCCCTTCTTATTTTGTACTTCAAAGTTTTATCTGTCACTACCTATGACACTTCCCCTTTGCTCCCAGGACAGAGTTGTCCAAGTATGTTTGGTGTGGTTCTTTCAGAAGACACACAGAAAAAAACAACAGAAAACACACAGGCATACTCTACAGTAACAAGGTAAGAAGGAAGGAAGGGAAAGAGAGACAAAGGAGAGTTAGACGAGAAGGAGAAAGGAGAAAAAGGAAAAGGGATGACAAACAGTAAAATGTTATTCCAGAAATAATGGTCTATGTTTATAAGAGTGATGTTCCCAGAAAGTGAATCTTAGTATTACACAACAGAAATAAAGAGGCCAAAAGGAAACATAACTGAGACAGCGGTGTCATAAACATCCCGAACTCCAGCCATTTTCCCATAAACATGTTCTTTTCTGACCCAAATCATCAATTTAAAATAAGTAAAACTAATAAAGGCATGTTACATTGCTAAATGAACTGTAATCATGGATCTTAAACATCATGGAAATTCAGAGATGGAAATTTCCTCACCAACCATCCAGTTCAACTTCCACAACACGCAGAGGAAGAAACTGAGGCCCTGTCTTGTAGCATACCTATAATCACAAATGACTGCAGAGCTCAGGAGAGCTAGGATTCTTTGTTCAGTAATCTTCCATCTACACTGCCTCTGATTTTATAAGCTAATTATTTACCATCAACCATAAATTTAAAATGATTAAGTTTTGCCACATCTAACAAAAGCTTTCTGGTTGTTAGATAAGAAGTAAATACTTCTTAACACAGCTTCATTCACACATTCAAAAACAAAATTAAGCAACATTTCACAAAGAGATAACAAAATGTCCTAACTTAAAAGACAGAGATCCAATATTTTGAAATGTTCAGCCGTCTAGATTAGGGAACAGAACATTTAAAATTAAAAGTACTTCTTTGGATCTATGGCAAGAATAAAAAGAAGGAATGTTCAACAAGGCCTATGTTTGTGTTCGATTCTTTGCAGCCAAATCATCTGGTAGACTTCTGTTGCCATTCTCCTTTCCCATTGAAGAGTACCTTGTTTATCAAGGTTGCTCTCAGATGTCAGTCCTGTATACATTAAGAATTTAACCACAAGGCTGTTTATATCCTCTACATACATGTCACTAGAATCTGAGTAGACCCCCCTTTGCAGCCAATCAAAATGAAGCTGCTTTGAATGTAAAAGCTCCTGCTTAAGGTTTTGGGGCCTAAAACACTGAATTTGTTTCCAGACAGGCTTACACACTAGGTTGATTTTTTTGTCTTCCACACAAGTAAACTTTACACATGCTATTAATTTGGGCTATATTTCAAAAATTCCCACAGCAATTTTTAATTTTACAGACAACTGATTTGTTTCAAGCTTTGTTTTAACTAGGAGAGGTAGGTAAGAGAGGAAGGGGGGCCAAGCGGAAGCCTAAGGTGGTAGCTTTTTAACTGCAGATGTAAAATATAAGCCAATTTTCTTTACAATACTACATAGTATTTTTTTAAAAATCCGTTTTCAACAAGCCTTCACATAACACTAAGACGTAAATACCTGTACCGGGCATTTCTAATTGGGAGTGGTCGATTTTTGCTCCCCTAAGGAAAAAGGGCACTCCGGGGGTCTCCCTCCTCTCACCCTCCCGTTTGCTTCCAGTAAGCTACACGGACGGCAAACTTGGACCCCTCGTCCTTTTGTCCCCCCCGACGATCTCTGGCCTAATTTTGATGACTTCTCCCCTCTGTATGCCTCTCTCCCTTAAGTAGAAAGCGCCCCGACTCGAGCCTCTCTTCCCCCTGCGTGAGAGAACGCCTGGCCCACCACCTGGAGAACAATGTAACCCAACTCCGCGTCCACAGATTCCGCTACCCAGGCCCCAAGATTTATCTTAAAGGGACATCAGAAAGCGAGTTCTGTCCTGTCATCCCGGGTTCCCGCAAGGCGTCCTGCTCCCGCCTGGGATCGCGGCTCCTCGCGACCAGGGAGCGCCGCGCTCGCCGCCCGCTCCCGGGCTCTCGCCCCTCGCCCTCGGACGCGCACCGGACCCCGACGCCCACCCTCGGAGCGGCGGGACG
>NW_007246634.1:148347-181920 GCF_000164805.1 Carlito syrichta | reverse complement strand
AGGTCGAGCCGCCGGGGCCTGTCCTCGCGCGGCTGCGGGCTCCTGCCCGGCCCGGTCCGCTTGCCGCCGCCCCCTGAAGACGGACGTCCAGCTCTTCATGCTGGACCGCAGTTGATGCCGTAACGTCCACCGCAGGGGCGGCGGAAACCTTCTCTGAAGGCAGTCTCCCGCTTGAAATAGTGCCTGTTTCGTTAATTAATTTTATGGGGCTCAACGTGAACTTAAAGTGGCGGAAGGTGTCATTCATAAAGACTGGCATATCTTCAAAGATCAGGAACAGGAAACGAATACAAAATTACAGAGTGTATTTAGGAAGGGCTTCCAGTCAAAACATTTTATAGACTCATTAATTGTCATAACAGGCCTCTTAGGTAGCAGAGTATTATGCCCATTTTTAAAACAAGGAAATATTCACTGAGGTCAGCAGAGTCAAAAATAGGACTTCCTACTTTGCAATTCCCAGTAGAGTGCTTGGTCGACTAATTTGGCACGACTTGCCAAGTGTTGCTCTCTGACCCATCATAACATTACTATATTGTTTTCACCACTTCCCTTTGTTTAGCTTGTCCTTTCCCTAGCTGGCAAAATTACATGATATAAATTCTGAGAATTTGTTTGCTTCCAAAGATAATATGATGGTAATCGTTTGGTCAAAAAACAAATGTCTTGCTGAAGAGAAAATTACTTACTTTGTTTTGAAGAAGGTAGGTAAATGATGACTTAATTGAAGGTCTTGATTGTCTGGCTAGAACAATTAAGAGAGTCATTCAGCCTTACTTCTCCCTCAATTACCTAGACAAACTGGATAGTCTGTTGATCTTTAATAGAAATATCCGATAATTTCAACCTATTGTTTGATGACTTTTTCCAAGCCTCTGCACTTTAATCACATGATGTCACTGTATTTACACTGTTCTAAAACTTTCATTTATATTATAGAAACAATGAGTTCAAATGAAAGCCAAGCTCTATTTAAATGTAGGATAGCTATGGTAGAATAAACAGGCTCCAAGCCTCATTAAACTTTCTTGAAATCATTATCAAGGTTTTATTTATGAAGATATACTTTTTTTCTGTCAGCACATTTAGAAACCATCTAGGACTTTTCATATCCTGGGAACAGTTGAAGGACTAGAATTGTCTGACATTTTGTTGGACTGCTTTATAAGAGGGACTGCTTGTTCTCCAAACAAGCAATCTCAAGAAATTAATTATTTCAGTTGTGGGGGAGGATGCTGTGAAATGGGCGCTTTATTATATCGAAGGAGGTAGAGACGTTGATAATGTCGTTTTGGAAATCTACATACTTGGTGATATAAAGAGACAAAAAAGGGTTCATGCCTTTTGATTTACTTATTTAAAAATAAAAGCCAAGCAAGCAAATCTAAATGTAGAAGTACTTTAGGCCTAAAAATGTTCAACAAGCAATATTAATGGTAGATAAACCATAGAAACAAATTAAATGCCCAACATGAAGGGACTAATTGAAGAAATTTTCATATACCCCACTCAATGGAATTAGGGTTACAGAAACACATATAGCATATGTGTGCCGATTTTTTTTTTGAAGGCATCCCTTCTGGGCAATGCAATTGCCAAAATTAGAAAAAGGCTCCCCTTCCTCTTGACTTAGTCCGTAGATCTCAGGCCCAATTCTCTCCAGGCTTCTTGCATGGGCACAGTCTAAAACAACACCTCTTAAAAATATGGTACTAAAGACATGGAAAAATGATTATGGTGTGCTAAATGAAAGCAGACAATGCAATCATTATAGCACTGCCAAAACAATTACCAAAAAGACATGGAAGCCAGGCTCAGTGGCTCAGCCTGTAATCCCAGCACTTTGGGAGGCCTAGGTAGTGAATTGTCTGATCCCATGGGTTCCAGACCAGCCCGGGCAATTTTGGCGAGACCTCGTCTCTACAATAAATCAAAACTTAGCCGGGCGTGGTAGCGAGCGCCTGTAGTTCTGACTACTTGGAAGGCTGAGGCGGAAGGATCACTTGAGCTCAGCACATCGACTCTGAGGTGGCTGTGAGTGTGCCATTGTACTCCAGCCTGGGCGACAGAGTGAGACTCCAACTCAAAAAAATTTTTAAAAAAGACATGGAAGAAAATCATAAAATATTTCCATAATGGACAATTATAATGTATAATTAATAGTAATTTTTATTATGAAAATATTAGAATTATCCATAGAGATATAAATATTAGAAATTAATTAGCCATGACCTTATCCACACTCTTCTTTTTTTTCTTTTTTGAGTTGAAGTCTCACTGTCACCCAGACTGGAGTACAGTGCCTGCTGGGCTCCAGCTATCCTGCTTCAGCCTTCCAAGTAGCTGGAACTACAGGCGCGCGCTACCACGCCTGGCTAATTTTTTGATTTATTGTAGAGATGAGGTCTCGTCAAGTTGCCCAGGCGGGTCCCGAACACACTATTCTTGAGCCTATGTTTTCAGCCTTTATTTTATATTGCTATAATATTACTCAATATTTGCATCTGCTGGGTTTCTTAGTAGCAAACAATAGGAACTAATTATGGCTCTCTTAAGTAAAAAAGGAGCTTACTGGAAAAATATTAGATGGTTCTCAGAATTGACCAAAAGGCTGAACAACCAGAACTGAAAACAGACAAAGACCAAAGGAGAGCAGCATCATAAATAGAGTGGCCTGGGTCCCACCACTGGTCCCAGAAATCATCACCAGAAGCTACCTTCAACACCTAGACTCTCATCTCTCTGACTCCAGTCTATCATTACACCACTCAAGTTTCAAAGTTGACCAAGCCTAGATTATGTGCTCATGCCAGGGTCTGCCAGCAACTAGAGATTCCCAGCAATGGCTGGATTATAGAGATACTAGGGAAGTTGTTGATACCTTTGGCTCAGGCTGGGCCTAGAGTGGCAATAGCCCCCAAACTGGCCTCTTTTAGCAGTGAGTAGTTTCTTGCTTTCATGGAGTAGCATGCGTATCTTATCATTTTCTGGGTATGACAAGACATGAAAAAGTTTAGAACACGATGCCCTAGCAGGAAAAGGGCCACTGATGAAGACGGTAGAGGATTTTTCATGCCAGGAAAGAACTTCAGATGCTGACCAACCTGTTTCAGTAAATGTCCATGACAGTGTTTTCCTGGGTGCTCAAAAATGACATGGCAATGTGTGCCAGGATCTACAGTAAGGTTTTAGAATCTGGACTAGTTATCTACTGCTGCAGATCACTCCCAAACTTAGTGTCTTAAAATGACATTTATGATCACACAGTTTCCATGGGTCAGAAATCTGGGGCTTCTGCTTCATGGTCTGTCATGGGCATTCAAGGTATCCATTGGGGCTACAGTCATCTCAAGACTTGAATGGGGAAGATCCGCTTCCAAGATCACTGATGTGGTTACTGGCAGGATTCAGTTCCTCGAGAGCTATTGGACTAAAGACCTCGTTCCTTGCTGGCTATCGGCCAGAAGTGGCCCTCAGTACCTTGCCACGTGGCCCCTCCAACATGGCAGCTTACTTCATCAAAGTGTGCAAGCCAAGAAGGCAGTGGTAGTGGGACAGAAGTCACAGTCTTTTGTAACTTAACCACAGAAGTGACATCCCATCACTTTTGCCATGATATATTTGTTAGAAGTAAGTCATTAGATCCACTTCATATTCAAGGGCAGAGGATTACATAAGGCCATGAACACCAGAAGGCCTTCATTGAAGGCTGTCTTCGGAAACTGAATCTCACAGGGTCCTTACAATTTCCAGTGACCCTAAGAAACCACTTTCCACATACACATCAAATATAGCTTCTAGACCAGGGATTGGAAAACTTGTTTTATAATGGGCTAGATAGTAAATATTTCAGGCTCTGCCAGACATATGATGTCTGTCACAACTACTCAATTTTACCATTGTAGGTTAAAAGTAACCATAGACAATCCATAAACAAATGGGTGTGACTGTGATCCAATAAAACTTTATTTATAGACAGCAGACTGGATTTCGTCTGCCGGCTGCAGTTTGGTCCATGTTCTAAACCATTATTACATAATCATTCCTTATAAACTATTCTCAACATTAAATGGCAAGACCAAGTCACTGCAAGGAAATTCCAGAAGTCAACAAGTTTACATTTTATTACCCATATGTGTGCTACACCCCAGTATCCTGGATGGCCTAATGCCACATGTGAATAGAGTCAGGATATGTCTACAATGAGTGTGTGGCAAATTGAAATGGATGGCACATGACTGAACTACAGCAGTAAAGAGTCCAAATTGGGGGGTAATTCTCAGTCAGCATTTATTAAGCATTTTTACGTATGTGTTAGGCTGGGCAGGGAATAAGGAAAAGAGGGAAGAGATTACAAAGAAAAACAGGGCAATATGGAATCTAATCCTTCAGTGACTAGTGGACTCCCTGTGCATACCAAGATTCCTGGATGTTCAAGTCCCTTATATAAAATGGTATATACCAGTCATAGTGGTTCCTGCCTGTAATCCCAGCATTTTAGGAGGCTGAGGTGGGAGGGTCACTTGAGGCCAGGGATTCAAGGAGACTAGCCTGGGCAGCATAGCGAGACTCTATTTCTACAAAAAAAAGTTTTTAAATTTAGCTGGGTGTGGTAGCTCACACTTGTAATCCCAGCTACTCAGGAGGCTGAGGTGGGAGGATCACTTGAGCCCAGGAGCTCAAGGTTACAAAGAGCTATGATTGCTCACTACTCTCCAGCCTGGGTGAGAGTGAGACCCAGTCTCTTAAAACAAAAGGAAGATAAAATAATAAAATGATGTAGTGTTTGCATATAACACACACGCATCTACCCATATACCTTAAAACATATCTAGATTGCTTATAATGCAGTGTAAATGCTATGTAGTTATACTGTATTGTTTAGGGAACAAGAAAAAAAGTCTGTACATGTTCAGTACAGACACGACCATCATAAGGCTTAACTCCATTTTCTGTCCTTGGTTGGTTGAATCTGAGAACATAGACCTGTGGAAATGGAGGGTCAATTGCACAAATGAATTATGGCGATGCTTCTTAGACTTGAATGTGGGATTTGCCAAGTGGGACCCAGGATTCTGTATTTATAACAAGTTTCCAGGTAATACTGCTGTTTCTGACTCACGGACTGAAAAGAGACAACCAGTTGATGCTTTTTAGAAACAAATACTCCAAAGAGTCTGGACAGATAGACATAGTCTAATGTGGGAGGACTGTGCATCAGAATTTGCAAGCTGTCTTGGACAGAACACTGGGTCGGTGATGGCTGTTACCACAAACCAAGAGGCTGTATCCTTGGAGTTTGGGGTTCCGGATGAAAAGGGTTTGTAGGATCACATGATAACACAAATGCACTATTTGACATTCACATGTGAATAAAATGGTTACAATCCAGTGCTCAAGAAATAAAACCTATGTGAAAACCCAGAAGTTAAATTTAGAGCAAACTGTGTACTGTTTCCAACTTTTCTAGAATAATTTGGACAAAAATTACAATTTTGACTGAAATAACCTGGGTTAACAATTATTTGACAAGTTAATCAATTTTCGGTCTCCTTCTGATTTTCCTCTAATTTTTCCTTCTGCTTTTTCTAGTTCACTGTAGTTCTTCTTTGCCAAAACTCACATCATCCCATCCATACTGATTTCGATGTCACCTCCTTCTTATTTCTGATGGCTGGCATTAAAAGTGAATTCAAAATGGAGTACCAACAGGGAGCAGATAGCAGAAACTCATTTCCTCCCTTAGTGTTATTGGTCAGTGATCAAGTTCTTGATGGAATCATGGAATAGGAAGGCTTCCCTGGAATTACTCTGAGCCCCAGGGAATGCCACCTGCAGGCGTAGGAAATGCCTATGGGTTCAGTGGATGTTCCATCACACTGGCAGCCAAAAGCATAGTTAGGAGGGAAGAGACAGGAAAACGAAAGATGAAAGACAAAAATAGAAGGCATAGAAAAAATGAAAGCAGAAAATGATTGTCCTTTAGGAACATGATAAACATCTCCCCAGAGTGCCAGAACCACCGAAGGCCAAGGTTTGTCAACCTACTATGGGTCAGTCCCCTTATTGTCCTGAGACGGGGGCTGCATTCCATTTATCATCTATCGAGTGCCTGTTATGTGCAATACACAGTGCTGGGCAGCATGTGAGGAAAACAATTTTTAAGGAAATGAATATCCTTGCCCTTAAGGAGTTTATAGTTTTGTGGGAAAGAAAGTTATTTACACAGCCAGTTTTTCAGGGTAGAATATTAAATTTGCTGTAATAGAGGCAAAAACTACCACAGGCGTTTTTCTAATATCCCAGGAAAAGTAATTGCCCAGCCTAATCCATTTTTTAATTATTTTTTATTTTTAGAAATGAGGTCTCACCAAGTTGCCCAAGCTGGTTTCGAACCTTTTTTTTAATCAGGGTCTCACTCTGTCACCCAGACTGGAATGCAGTGGCATGATCACAGCTCACTGCAGCCTCGACCTCCTGGGCTCAAATGATCTTCCAGTCTTGGCTTCCCAAGCAGCTAGGATTATAGACACTTGCCACTATGCCCAGCTAATTATTTTATTTTATTTTATTTTATTTTATTTTATTTTATTTTATTTTATTTTATAGACAAGTTCTCACTATATTGCTCAGGCTGGTCTTGAACTCCTGGGCTCAAGCATTCATTCCGCCTCAGTATACCAAAGTGCTGGAATTACAGATATGAACCACTGCACCCAGTCTCAGCCTAACCTATTCTTTTTTTGGTTTTGTTGTTGTTGTTGTTTTGAGTTGAAGTCTCACTCTGTCGCCCAGGCTGGAGGGCAGTGGCATGCTCACAGCCACCTTGGCGTTGATCTGCTGGACTCTGGCGTTCCCTCCTCCTCAGCCTTCCAAATAGCCGGAACTACAGGCGTGCACTACCATGCCAGCTAATGTTTTTATTTATTGTAGAGATGAGGTCTCGTCAAATTGCCCAAGCTGTTCTCAAACCTGTGGGCTCAGGCAATCCCCTCACTTCAGCCTCCCAAAGTGCTGGGATTACAGGCTTGAGCCACCATGCTCAGCCAACCTATTCTTATAAGTAAAATGAGTTCTTCAGTCTAAGTTTCTTTGTATCTAGATTATAGCATGGAGATAATTAATACAAATATTTTCTTATCATTATGGTCCTCAATGAAGGTGCAAGTCCTAATTCACAATCTTAGTAAATATAAAATGAATATCATTTAGTAAAGCAATGTATTTTGTAAGTCACTATTTCTTCCATCATGGTTATATATCATTTTATGCTCAGTAATTAATTTTTAAAACATTTTTGTTTGTTTTCCTTAAGTGCCCTCAAAGATTTACTAGGGAAAATATGCCCAGCAATATGTGAGACTTTCCAAAATTGTAATATTTCAAAGATGTCAGAACATCTGTATCTTAAAAAGCTGCATAGATGATAAAACTGCTTCAAAGACTTCTTGAGTATCTTTGTGCTTTGGCTGCAATTAGTTTATTCTACAAATATTTAACTTAGAACCAGACATCATTTTTTTTTTTTTAAGTTGGAGTCTCACTCTGTCGCCCAGGCTGGAGTGCAGTGGCACACTCTTGGCCACTACAACCTCGACCTGCTGGTTTCAGGCGATCCTTCTGCCTCAGCCTTCCAAGTAGCCAGAACTACAGGCGTGCACTACCATGCCTGGCTAATTTTTTATTTATTGTAGAGACAAGGCCTCACCAAGTTGCCCAGTCTCAGGCAATCCATTCACCTCCACCTCCCAAAGAACTGGGATTACAGGCTGAGCCACCAAGCGCAGCCCAATTTTTTAAAGAGGGATGGTATTTGCCATGGAATTATTGGTCTGATTCCTAATAGTCCCTCGTATATTCCTTATGCTGTTGTCCATAGGAAAACCTCCCCTAGAAAAGAGATCTTTGACATTCTTAAGAGATTCAGACCTTTCTAAATCCTTAAACTTTAAAGTTCATGAAAGAATATTATAGTACCCCATACAATTCAATAAGTAAATGAGAATCATCTACATAATTGGAGAACAACAAAACCACACAGACATGTGGCAGTTGAGTATTTGGCTAGGCAATATGTTTCCATGCGGTACACTAACCTTAACACATGTGGGATGCAATTAGTGCTTGGCAAACTTATGGCGAAGGACCTTCTGGATTGTTTCTAAAGAGTTAAGACAGTGGGTATTCAGTGCTAGTGAGCAAAAATGTACAAGTACTGTCAGATTCTTCAAATATGTACACCATTCTTTATTTTCCTGTGGTTGTGCATACATACACATATGCACACTGTGGTAGACCCAAAAATGGTTCCCCAAAAGCTATCCACATCAACTCTGTAGAACCTGTGAAAGAAACTTTACTTGAAAAAAGGGTTTTTGTAAATGTGATTAAGTTAAGGATCTTGAATAACTATCCTAGATTATCCTTGAGGGCCCTAAATCCAATGATAAGTATCCTTATAAGAGAGAGGCAGAGGGAGATTTGAGACAAACAGAAGAAAGAAGACATATGCTGAGGGGAGGTTCACACGAAGATGGAGCCAAGAGAGATGTAGCCACAAGCCAAGGAATGCCAACAGACCCAGAACCTGGAAGAGGCAAAGAGTGGACTTTTCCCTATGGTGCTGGGGCGAGCGTAGCCCTGTGACACCTTGATTTTAGACTTCTGGTCTCCAGGTTTGTCAGAGAATAAACTTCCATTATTTTAAGCTACCAAGTTTGTGGTAGTTTGTTATAGCAGCTCTAGGAAATTAATACACACCCCAAACTTTTTAGGTTCTGGGAAAAATGTATACAAAGTTGTTGAGAAGATTAAGTATACTGGGTATTATAAAAGCCAGAATGATAATAACAACTTCATTTTCCTTATCAAAATTGAAACAGTGTTTATTTAAATGTACTTTTCTGTAAGATACAGAGTTTTGTGTTATGGAAATTGTATACATCAATAAGGTAAGTCTGGGTTTATTACTTGTCTTCTCAGTGTTACAGCGTTTTCTCTCTCTCTCTCTCTCTCTCTCCCCCCCATCCCTCCCTCCCTCTGGATTCTGACCACATTTCAGTAAAGGAAGGGACTCTGATTTGATGGAAAAGTAATTTTATGATTGAGGTATGCACTGAAATGGCTCTTTCACTGGGCAGAGGCATAAATGCCATAAAACTGCCTTTAAGAGGCTACTAGAGGGTCACTGTGACTGCCACTATGATTCAGGGCTGTTACTTTTTAATCATTATATGCCTAATGGCATGTGTATTATGCTTCAATAATCATTCAAACATTTGACCCCATAAGGATAACTTTGTAGTACAGGTTAGGTGTTCTAGATCAGGTTTCCAAGAGATGGAGCCTGAGATGGGGTTTCTGGTACAAGTGATCTTTTAAGAGAGGGCCCTCGCCTATAACCTGCAGAGGAATAAGGGAAGAAGAATAATACAGGCAAAGATGTGGGCTCAGCGAGGTCTGGTTTCAGCCTGACCCCCAGGAATCTCTGGAGTGCATATGCACCACACCATCGTCCCACCTTACAGCACAAGTCCAGGGCTTTTAAAACCTATGTTAATCACTTAGCTGTACAGTACATCCCTCCCTGGGGCAGCATAACATTCTGGGCATCTCTGGACAAGGAGGCTCTTTTCAGGCCTGGCTGTTTTCTGGAGGAGGTTATGGCTACGAGCCATTGGCAACCTTCACTCCCAGCAGTGCAAGATGGGTGCATTAGCTAGGTGACGGGAACTGCTCAGGTCACCAAGAGCATCTAGGGACACATGGATTCTACTTCAAATCACATTGTTAATCACACACCTGATCATTTTAATGACTACATCTGCCTTAAAAAAACTCTCCGAAGAGGGGGGAGACATGCTGGCATTACTGAACGGTGTTGGAATTTCACAAGTCTTACAAATTTGTCCTGCAAATAATACATTCACATTTTAATAGATTTAATCTGGGAAGAGGGTCTTTCATAAAGAAATCATTTTTAGAAAACATGTGTAAGAGAAACACAAAACCCTGTAAGTTTGGTTGTGCTGCTCTGCTCTGTAGTAAACACCATCATGTTTATTTTCATGATCCATATGTCTTTTTTCCGCCCTCTGTTGACCACATGAATGTCTGTCTGTGTAGCATGGTTTATCTTAGTCTGTAATGTCCTAGTAGGTGCAAGTTACGTCTATTTATTGTTCTCTATGTAGCATGTTGCACAATCGTGGGCTTACTCACTGCTTCTTGTTGATGTTGCAGGTGGATATGTGACTATTTGCTTTTTGATCATGCAGTGATATTCTACTTAATAATTGCCTAAGCTTTAGCCATGTGACTCAGGCAACATCCCAAGCAGGACTTGTAAATTCAAACGGAGCCAGACAGATAATGTAAAAGCGTGAAACAAGTCAGATATTTAAAAAAATGAGAAACTAGAGAGCATAAAGGAATTCAGATTAAAATGTTTGAAACATGACATGGGCCAAACAAAACACTTCTGAGGGTCAGATCTGGCCAATGGGTCACCAGTTAGTGGCCCAAAGGCTGGGCCTAAACTCAGAGCTGGAAATTCAGGCCAATTATGGGTGTCCCGGATCCGCCTTATATATGCTGAAAGCTATCATTACTTGTCTCTGCCTACTGTGGGTGATCTGAAGCACTAGATTTTTCTGTCATGCTGCCCTGCCTGTAGAACCAGACCTGGAGATCTTGAGATACTTCCTGGCTTGACAGGGAAATCTGAGTCATAGGTGCCCCATTTACTTAACACAACCACAAAAAAGCACCTTAAAAGAGCTAATTTCCGGATAGGCATGGTGGCTCATGCCTGTAATCCCAGCACGTTGGGACGCAGAGGCAGGAGGATTGCCTGAGCCTCAGGCTCAATACAGCCTAGGTAGCATAGTGAAACCTAAAAATTAAATAAATAAATAGCCAGGCATGGTGGTGTGTACTTCTAGTCCCAGCAACTTGAGAGCCGTGATCATGCCACTACACTCCAACCTGGATGACAGAGTGAGATCCCAACTCAAAAAAACAAAGACAAAAAAAGATGAACCTTAAAAAGAAAAAGAGCCCATTTCTGTTGTTGTTTTTTTTTCTAGTTGGAGTCTCACTCTGTCACCCAGACTGGAGTGCAGTGGCTGCTCCCTGCTACCGCAGCCTCGACCTGCTGGGCTCCTGCAATCCTTCCACCTCAGCCTTCCAAGTAACTGGAACTACAGGCACGCGCTACCACGCTTGGCTAATTTTTTGATTTATTGTAGAGATGAGGGCTTGTCAAGTTGCCCAGGCGGGTCTCAAACCTGCGGGCTCAGGCAATCCACTCACCTCAGCCTCCCAAAGCGCGGGATTACAGGCTGAGCCACCGAGCCCAGCTAAAAGAGCCCATTTCTGATTGCTGTGCCTTGTATCTCAGAGGCATTCCTTAAATACTTCCTTGTGATACAAGCAAGCTAGCTTCATGATGCTTGATTCCAGGTCTTTATAACTCAACCAATGATTTTCATTCCAAGGATGAAGTGTTTCACAGTTTAATTATGATGCAAAGATTACATGTACTATAACAAGTATTGATGAGGATGTGGAGGAATGAAAACCCTGAAACACTCAGACACTGCGGGTGAGAAAATAGTATGGTGGGTCCTCAAAAGCTTAAACATAGGGTTACCATATGATCCAGCAATTCTACTCTTAAGTGTACACCCAAGAGAAATAAAAACATATGTTCACCCAAAAAATGTTCATAGCAGCATTATTCATAATAACCAAAAAGTGAAAACAATCCACATATCCATCAATGGCTGAATGGATAAATAAAATGTTGTGGATCCATACAGTAGACCATTATTCAACAATATAAAAGAATGAAATTCTGATGAATGTTATAACATGGACGAACCTTCAAAATATCATGATGGTTTTTAGTACATTCCTGAAGTTGTGCAGCCATTTGCCTGGGTGCGGTGGCTCAAGTCTGTAATCCCAGCACTTTGGAGGCTGAGGTGAGAGGATTGCTTGAGCTCAGTCTGTGCAATTTGGTAAGACCTCGTCTTTACAATAAATCAAAAAAATAAGCTCGGGCATGATATCATGAGTCTGTAGTTCCAGTTACTTGGAAGACTGAAATGGAAAGATCGCATGAGCCCAGCAGGTCAAGGCTGCGGTGGCCATGAGCATGTCACTGTACTCTAGCCTGGGCAACAGAGTGAGACTCTGATAGAAAGAAAGAAAGGAAGAAAGAAAGGAAGGAAGGAAGGAAGGAAGGAAGGAAGGAAGGAAGGAAGGAAGGAAGGAAGGAAGGAAGGAAAAATATCATGCTAACTGAAGGATGCCAATCATGAAAGACCACATATTTTATGATTCCTTTTATATGAAATGCCCAGAGTAAGGTAAGCCCAAAGAGACAGAAAGTAGATTAGTGGTTGTCAGGAGCAGGGGGGAGGAGGGAATGAGTAATGACTGCTATAGAATATAAGATTTCTTTTGGGGGCGATGAAATGTTCCAAAATATATTGTAATGATGGCTGCACAACTTTGGGAATGTACTAAAAACCATCAAATTGCATATGTTAAGTGGATAAATGGTGTAGTATGTGGATTATGTCTCAAAAACCTCTTATTTTAAAAAAGATGACATGTGCTGTGAATGTTTTTGTTATAGCCACCAAATACTGTTTACATGAATCTATTCCAGTATAACTTTCAATGTTTTACTTACACATGGCACATAGCAGGTGATCAATAGATGTTTGTGAAAGATTGGCGAATGGGTTTCTAAATAGACTATTCAGTGAGTTGGGGTGAGGGACTCTGACTTAAATTTCTGGAGGCCATCTTGGAAATCTGTGGATTTTCTTTCATATGAGAAATAAAAGTAGCACGAAGCCTGGCATATGGCATGCTCTCAATATACTGCTGTTCCTTTTTTGTCAACTAATATATTATTTTACTTTCTTGGTATCAATGTTTGTAGCTTTATAATGCATTATCAGTGGAAATAGAGGCAGAGGTTTAAGAAGACCAACCTTATTTGTGTTCAATAGCGGCAGTCACACTCAGCTAAAATATGATATTCAATGTTAAATTTTGAATAAACTGGCTAGTACGGTGGTTCTCAAGCTTTAGAGTGCATCAGAATCACCTGAGGGGTTGATCTTTGTGGGACCCCCTAGAATTTGCATTTCCAAGTTCAGGTATTGCTGCTACTCCTGGTCTAGGGATCACACTTGGAGAATCACTAGACCGGCATTTCTCCTTTTTTAAACTTTGAAACAATCACAAAGTTACAGGGAAGATGGAAATTCTATTCAAATAACTTTTTTCTTACTGAGCCATTTCAGAGTAAGTTGCCAACATAATGGTCCATCACCTTCATGGAATTCCTAAAACCAAAAAATTCTATATAACCAAAATACAACTGTCAGAAATCAGGAAAGAAACACTGACACATTCATGCTATCTAATCTTCACACTCATTAAAATTTTGTCAGTGGCTCCAAAAACATGATTTATACACAAAGGATTCAGTTCAAAGTTTTGCACTGCAGCTAGTTGTCATGTGTCTGTGATCAGGGATAAATTCCTTGTCTCTCCTTGACTTTTCTGACTCTGACACTTTTGAAGATTACTGGACAGTTTTTTTTAGAGTCCCTTGATTTGGATTTGTCTGCTGGTTTCTCATGAGTAGATTCAGGTTAGGCATCTTGAGCAGGAATATCATAGAAATGTCTCTGAGATGCTATGTGATTTCAGTGTGTCCCACTACACACTGTGATGTTAACTTTGACCACTCAGTAAAGGTGATATCTGCTTCTTCACTATAAAATTACTCTTTTCCTCTTTGCCATTAATAAATATTTTGTGGAGAGGAACTTTGAAATGATCTAAATATCCCATTCCTAATCAAACTTTCATTTATTTATTTATAGCTCTATAGATTTGTGGTTTCCAATTTTATTCAATAGGCTTATAGTTCATCACTATTACTATTTATTTTGATGCTCATATCTTTCCTGAGTAGGCTAGCGGGAGCCCCGTCTAGCTGACTTCTGTATTCTTTTGATGTGTCCTCATTATTCTTTAAGCACTCTTTGAGTTTCTGGCACAACAGGACATTCCAGACTCATCTTGGACATTCCATGCTGTAGCCCTGGAACCAGTCTTTTCTCCTAAAAGCCATTGTTCCTTTTAGTTGAAAACGGCATTTGGATCCAAAATCTGGACACTAGGTGAACTTATTGCTTTTGGAGTGTTGCTGCTCTTAGGTCTTCTCAGTGAGAGCTAAAAAGTATACATATGTGTGTATATATATATGATACATATATACATACATGTATCAGTCACGGATTGCTACAAACATAGCAGCTTAAAACAATACATATCAATTACTTTATGGCTTTTTTGTGGGTCAGGAGTTCTGGCATGGTTTGGTGGAATCCTTTGCTTCAGTTTCACAAAACATCAGTCGGAGCTGTGGTCTTGTCTCAGGGTTCAACTAGGGAAGGACACACTTCCAAGCTCACATGGTAGCAGAATTCAGGACTTGAGGGGTTTGTTGAACTGGGGAGCCTCAGGTTCTTACTGCCTGCTGGCTGCCTGCAGTTCTTTGCCACATGGGCCTCTCCATTGTGCAACTCACCACCTAGTAGCTTGCTTTACCAAAGTCCATAAGAGAGAGAGTCTCCAAGTAAGAGAGACAATAGACTCAAATGTAACATAGTCACAGAAATTATATCTCATGATCTTTGCTGTATTCTCTTGCTCAGTAGCCAGTCACAGGTTCTGCCCACACTCGAGGGGAGAGAATAAATACTAGGGGGTGCAGACTATTGGGGGGGAGCCATTTCAGGAGCATCATGGTGCCATCAGCTTCTATGTGGCAGATGCCAGGGCTTCCAAAGTGAATAATTGGGGGCTATCTTAGAGTCTGTCTACTGCTATACATATAAACATATGCATATTTATCCTTGTGTTTCTATTTATGTACTCATCAATCTATCATCTATCTTTCTGTCTTGAAAACATTGATTCATACTAATACACTCAGTTTTAATGCAACACCATGATGTTCATCTTTGTTTTCTCCCTTTCCATGTTTGCAATTCCCTTTTCTGACAGTGAGAAACCTTCATGTATTTATTGATTGGCTCAATTTCCCAGCTCTGTGGGCATCTCTTCCCCCATATGGATACTCTTCTGTCTGCTCAATTTCTGATGCCCCATGTCAGGCTACCCCGACGTAAGGATGCTCTAACACACAGGTTGAGCTTCCCCATGCAGAATGCCCCTTCACCTATGGCCTCTGACTCCCTGGGTCAGGACTCCCCTTGCATGGAGGCCACTTTACTTGGCGTAGCTCTGACACACCACTGGCCACCTCCTCTCCTCACCCCGGGGATGTCCACCTCACTCTGCCCCATCTAATACTTGAAGACAGAATCATTCAGGAAGAAAAGGAAGGGATGGGAAGGGAAGGAGCACATTTCTCTTTGGTGTTTCCACTATTCCTCATTAAATACAATTCCTTTACCTTCCCCCCAAAGATGAGAGAGCAGGTACAAAACATTCTCTGAACAGATGGTGCAAAGTGCGAATGTCTATTCTATAAATTTGTAGCTTATTAGCTGAAGTCGAAGGAACTCTACTGTGTGAGGCAGCAGGAAAAAATATAAAAGAAGGATAAATGGGAAAAAAATCATGCACAGTCTTTTCATTCTACCTCCATGCTTTGCTTGGGCTCAACTATTTTCCAGCCTGAGATAACCACCTTTCTCTCTCTCCTTTGCGTTAGTTCAATTCCTCACTTCATCAGAGGTCCCCCTCACAGGTCCCTTCTTCCATAGTCCCTCACTAACCTGAATCCAGCCATTTTCTCCCCTCCTAATTAAAATTCCAAACCATACTTACCTCTTCGCCACCCATGTTCTAGTACTTGATTCTATATGACCTTGCATTGGTCTTTAGTTTTTTCGTGTATATGTTTTTTTCTCTTAAACTAGATACTAAGTTCTTTATGGATATACTTCATTGTGTCTTTCATATGCTTGCTAGATGATTGAAACCAGCTATGTACTGTGGAGGGGTATGATATTGGGGCAGAAAGGAAAAGATGGAAAATCTTTCAGAAGGGTGGCTATTTCACTTCTTGTGTTAACTTTACTTTCTTCACTTGCAGGCAAGCACAGCATTGAGAAGTTCAATAAATATGTGCTGATTTAACATACACAGTAATCATGATCTCTCTAGAACATATGGACCCCAGAATACATGTGCAACATGTTTCACCTACACCAAATGAATAGAAAAAACTGGAGGGGGCCAGACACAGTGGCTCATGCCTGTAATCCCAGCACTTTGGGAGGCTGAGGCAGGCAGATTGCTTGAGCCCAGACCAGCCTGGGCAACATAGCAAAACTTCACTCTACGAAAAAAAAAGAAAGAAAAAAGAAAAAATTAGTTGAGAATGGTGTTATGCACCTGTAGTCCCAGCTACTTGGGATGCTGAGGTAGAAGGATTGCCTGAGCTCAGGAGGTCAAAGCTGCTGTGACCCTTGACTGTTGTGATCATGCCACTGCATTCCAGCCTGGGTGACTGAGTAAAAAAACCACGACTCAGCAAACAAACAAAACTAGAGAGATGGTCTTATTTATAACCCTGTTTTTCTGGACCCTATACATCATGCTAGCCTCCTAATTTTGAGAATCTTGTTGAATGTGGCTGCACTGTTATATTTACAAGCCATTGAAAGAGAGGAATCAAAGATTAGGATCATCTTCTGATACAGCATTGTAGTTTTAAAAGGAAGCAGCAGGTTTTGCTGCAATAAGAAAATAATAAGCCATTTCCTAGCATGCAGTGTAGCCTCAATTCCTTATTGTGTCTCAGTCATGGTGTCAATGAATACTTCATGAACACTTCAAAGCTATTCAGTGTATGGAGCTACATGTGATTTAAATTTCAGGCTTATCAGAATTTGTGTAATAACAAAATCCCTAGCAACTATGTAGGGGTTGGATACTGATCATCATCACAAAAATGTTAAATAGTTTGACCCCAGCCACTAAAAAGCATCAGATGTGGAAAATCTTGACCTGTTGATTAACATGTCTTCCTGGAGTTCTTATAGATATTATCATTCTTTTCTCTCTCTCTCTCTCTCTCTCTCTCTCTCTCTCTCTCTTGTTGGTGTTCACCTTGAATAATAAGATAAGTGACTTAGGGTTACACAGTATATCCGAGTGATGTTATCAAGCCTTCCCTAATCACCCCACTCTAACATCCAGCTCGTCAAAACAGACCGGAAGCATCACATCACACAATCTCAACACATAGTACATGAAGCCGGCAGCTGCTGCGAGGGCAGCCTTCATTCCACTGGGCTGAGCATGTCTCCTTTAAGGGGCGGCAGCAGGAAAGAATGCATGTGAGCTGCCAAAACAACATGTGAGCTGGTGAAGATGATCCTGAACTTGAGCACGTGAAGAGGGTGATGCAAAATGTAAACAGTGCTGTTTCTTTTTTGGCAAAAACAAGAGACAAAAGACACCTCATAGGAGAGAGAAAGGGCATTTTTAGATGTGATAGAGGATTTTCCCATCAAGCAGAACATGAGTCTATTTCTGTAAGTAATTGAATGCACATGTATATACACATGCCCATTTAGTTGCCCAGGGAATATCTTAAGAAATCAAACCAGCGTTTTGACTTTTGTTCTGCATGTCAGGGATCACTTGGAGATTCCCTCTGAGGGTTCTTGTTTCTTCTGAAGTTGGGAAAGGAGAGGCTACTGTATTCTAGGCTAGGGCTAGCTCTGTAAAGAACCATTTGCTGAGGTTCTCTTAGCCCTTTGCTTAGCTGCCATTATAAATCAACACTCTCTCCTGATGAGGATGAGACCCTGTTAGAAAGGAGGTTGGACAATAGCAGGCAGTGTAAATCTATCTCAAAAACACAGGAGTTGAAGATGCTCCCTACCTGAGAAACTGAGTAAAGAGTAAGAAGCTTTTGCTCCAGAGGGTTTGTGACGTATTCTTTTGTTTAGCAAATATCCCAGTTGTTTTGGCTATATATCTAAATTTTCAGTTATCAGGGTTGCTTAGTGTAAGTTACACCGGTACTAATCAAAATGTTGTTGAAAAATGCAGGAAGCGATTACTTTTCCTTTTGTCAGATTACTAGATAGTAAAAGACAGACCTAACTAGAACTCACTTCTGTCCCTTATTAAATAATAGTAGACAGGTAGTTTTGCCTCTCTGATCTTCAGTTTCTGCATCTGCAAAATGGGGGGCATTTTTCCAGTTTCATAGAGAACTGTGAAGTATTGGACTGGCCTGCAGTAGGTGCTCAGGGAATGAAAGTGACATTTGCTTTTTAAAATTTGTTTATTTTTTACTTTTTTCTTTTTGAGTCAGTCTCACAGTAACATGATCATGGCTCACTACAGCTTCAACCTCCTGGGCTGAGGTGATTCTCCTGCTTCAGCCTCCCTAGTAGCTGAGACTACAGGTGCACGCCACCACGCCTGGCTAATTTTTGTTTGTTTGTTTTTGTTTTTGTAGAGATGAGGTCTCGTTATGCTGCCCAGGCTGGTCTTGACCTCTAGGCTCAAGCAATCCTCCCGTCTTGACCTCCCAAAGTGTTGGGATTACAGATGTGAGTCACCTTGCCCATCCCCCAGTTGTTTCTGTTAATTATGGAGTCAGAAGCCCAGAGGATGTTGCTTGTCATGGAAGGCTGGTGTCTCAGACCTAATACCTGCTTAGGTCACAGAGAGGGACAACAGCCAGTTCCTCAGAGATTTCAGGATTCAGAGTGCAGATTCTACAGAAAGCTTGCTTGAGAAAGCATGTCATTCAAAATTCATTGAAGGCACAAAAGGACAAGTATTATGTGACTCCACTTATATGAGGGGCCTAGAATAGGCAAATTCACAGAGACAGAAAGTAGAATAAAGGCTCCCAGAAGTTGAGGGTAATGAGGAGTCATTGTTTATTGGGTACAGTGTTTCTGTTCGGGATGGTGAAAAGGTTCTGAAAATGGATAGTGGTGACAATTGCATAACAGTGTAAATGTACTTAACGCTACTGAACTGTACACTTTAAATTGTTTAAAATGACAAATTTTTATTCCGTATATTTTACCACAATTTTTAAAAAGAGAAAAAAGTCATTGTAAATGAAACAAATTAAGATATACTCGATTGTGAAATAATATGTAGCTGTGAGAGGGAATGGGGTTGATTTTATTCTGCTGACATGGAAAGATGCCCAGGATATATTGCTAAGTGAAAAAAGCAATTTGCAACCGTATGTGTAGTATAACACCAGTTGTGTATTTTTTTTTCTGCTTGAATTGCTTTACATTCATTAACTACTCTAATCTTCATAACTACTCCTATGATGTATACACTATTATCATGACTCCATTTTTCAGATGAGGAAACCAAGGCACAGAGAGGTTAAGTACCTTGTCCTAGGATACAGATCTAATAAGGGGTAGAGCTAGAATTTCCATCCAGACTCTCTGGCTTCCAAAGTCTGAGTACCAAGCCCTTCAGTATGGGCTTCCTTGGGAGCATTTTAGAGATGCAGAGTCTCTGGCCCAACCCCAGACCTGCTGAATAAGAATCTGCAGAGGAACAAGATCCCCAGATGATTCCTGTGCATGTTAAAGACGGGAAAACAGAAGCCTTAAGCACTATGCAACACAATGCCAACTTTATAATAATAACAATTGTAAAAAAAATAAGTATTAATACAAACATGAAAATTTACTTGGAATTTTGTTGATTTTTTTAACTGAGCAGTTAATTCTAGAAACTAGACAAAATAAAAAATAAAAGACCATCTTAAATTGACCATGAATCAGGTTTACATCCTGTGTATCATCCTGTGTCAGCTTAAGAATTATTCTGTCAGGAGTTTAGAAATGTCTTTCTCTTGAAGCTCCTGCCTAGAGCCTTCCTAATGTAGTTCTTTACAATATAATAAAAACTTTATTAAGTTGAATGCAATTCTGAATTATAATACATTCATTTGGAACATGGTGAAATCTTTGATGAATTTAAGAAGAAATTGTTTTATAAATAAATTGCCATGTTAGTTAACAGACTTGTAAGGGGGGAATAGTAACTGCCCAAATAAAGCCAGCTCCTTTTTAATTTTAAGGATTTTAATACATAAATTGTTCTTGATTGTGAGACATCAACATTTATTGAAGGAACATGACAGTGCTTCTCCATAGACGTCAGGAAGTATTTAACTAATTTGTTAACTGTAGATTAACGTACTAGGACAAATTTTCTCAGAAAAAAATTCTGTAATTCATACTTTTCTAGTTGTGATAAGTCTACCACCCTTCCACACTCACCCTTCCAACTGAGCTGAATTAATTAGGTTTTATTTTACCAAGCTTTGAATACAATTGTGTAGTAATCATAATGTTGATTAAACCCTAAACTAAGATTGTTTCACTTAGTGTCTCTATGCCTCAGTTTCTCCATCTGCAAAATGAATATACAAAGAGGGAACTCCTAAAAACCAAAATTTATTTATAAAAAAAGTATTCATCTTTACATGTTTAAATTTCAGTCATCTTCAAAATACTCTCCATTTGATACAATTCCCCTATTGAGACACCTTTTCCACTGCTCAAAACAGTTTTTGAACTCATCAGTTTTAATGCCGTTAGTGCTTCTGCCGTTTTTTGTTTCATCTCTTCCACACTGGCAAAATGAAGACTTTTTTCATTCAGGAAAACCAAAAAGAAAAAGTTGCTCAGGTGAGATTGGGTGGATAGGGAGGATGAAACACTGGGGCCATCACATTTTTGGTCAAAAACTGCTGAACATTCAGCACAAGTTTACGTGTTGTTTTGTTCATGTAAGTCACCCTTCATGAAATGAATCACCAAGAAAAGATTCACTGAAGCCGAATGCAGCCTCTCACAAAAACGCTAGGTGGTTCAGTGATGCCAGTGGGTTTCTAGAACACTTACCTAGTGGGGAAAGTCTGTACTACACGGGGCCCACCTTCCAAAAGATAATTCTGTTTTTGTGGGTTCCCCTTGTATTAAGGGTTACAAGTGGAGTCACCACATGTGATTGGGCAGGTTGAGAACCTGCCCAAATTTAGGGGAACCATTCACAACCTGCATGGTTGAAAGCTGCTCCTCTGCCCAGGGTATTCCTAAGAGGATTAAATGAGTTGATACATACAAATCAAGTAAAATTGTGGCTGGCACAAGATAAACACTGTTTTAAGTGTTCGATAATTTTAACAAAATAGCTCTTGATTCAAGGATCTATTGCCTTCACATAAATATTGTAATGAATGTCAAGGAAAATGAATTTGGAGAATATGATGTACTTACCTCAATCAAAATCAATTGATTTGGTAAGCAGTTTCTGTATTATACTCACATTCTTCCATTTAAAACATCAGGAAAGCAACTTATAATATAAAGATGGAAATGAAATTTCTAGCCAGGTACGGCGGTGCACACCTGTAATCCCAGCAATTTAGGAGGCCAAGGCAGAAGATTGCTTGAGCCCAGGGGTTCGAGAACAGCCTGGGCAACATATCGAGACCTCATCTCTATTAAAAAAAAATATACATATAGATATATGTAAAATAAGCTGGGTGTGGTGGCACACACCTGTAGTCCCAGCTACTCGGGAGGCTGAGGCAGAAGGATCATTTGAGCCCAGGTGGTGAAAGCTGTGGTGAGCCATGACTGTGCCACTGCATGCCATCCTGGGTAACAGAGTAAGAACCTGTCTCAAAAGAAAACAGAAAAGAAAATGGCTGCCTTCAAGAGGCTCATAATCTAGTGATGGACATACGATGACAACCTGTTGGGGAGATGCTGGTATTTAAGAGGATGGGCTCTGGGGCCACACAGGCTCCAAATCCCCACTCTGCCATCACCAGCTGGAAGACCTTTACCTTCGCCTCAGCTTTACCTCTTTAAACCTAATTTCTTTCTCCATAAAATGGGGGAGGATTACTACATCACAGAGCTGTCATGAGGGTAAAAGGAGACATTGCATGCAAAGTCCATACCCATTGGTAAACTAGTAAGTGCTCAACACCTGGTGTTGCTTGTCTATTACCTCATCACGTAATTATATAGGCAACCGGCTTCTTCTGCTTCACCCTCCACTTCTTGACATGACAATTCCTTTCCAGGGGCCGTTTTTTCCCACCACAGCGATGTCGATGTGTTTCTTCTTCCTGGCCTTTTCTCTCTAGCATTTATCCCAGACCCTTAACTTAGCCTAATCCAAGACACTTCCTTGAGCCAAACTTAGGAAAAAGGCCAAGAGAGAAGGAAGCCCAGTTACACACTTCCAACACTTAGTGTACAATCTTGTCCCTTAGGAATAGCAAAATGACAATGGTTTTGTCCTCACGTAAAATGTGGTTCTGACATAGTATAAATGTCCTCAAATGAAAAAAAAAGTATCCTAGGGTTTTCTCTGTTTCACATTTAGCCCTTCATTGTATCTATATTTTAAAGTATGAACATTAACTGCTGCCACACTTAGTAATTCTTTAAAGTTGAATATGTTAAAAAAAATAGTGCTCATTTGTTCATTAAGTGAGTCTATTGGACCACCTACTAGGTGCATGGCAGACATTGTGTTGGGTGGGATATAAAGAGAATAAGGTGGGGACTAGTCCTCAAGGAATTTACAGGCTCAAAAGAGAAATTCAAGGAAATGACAGTTAACACAAGAGCTAAGTCCTACAATACAGATAAGCTCAGGACTCTGGGGAGTGTTTGATCCACTAGGCACCCCTGGCAGAAGCTTAAGCCCTGCAAGGTTGCAAGGTTTCTCAGGAACTATAAAAATGTTTGAATCCAAAAAAAAGTTTCAGTCCTGAAAAAATATACATATATATATCATGACCAAAATATAACCATATTAAATAAACAATTAAATGTCTAGAGAAGGCAACATTGTGTCAACCACATTCAAGTTCAATTAGTATTTATAAAAGTTATTACATCTGAAAACAATTTGTATATTAGATTGTTAAAAGATTTCCACAATTGCCAGCTAGACACAATTATTGTTGATATAAACAATTGTTAATGTAAAATAATTGCTCATAGTCAATTTCCAAAACAACATTATAAAGCAAATGATCCTTTCAAAACTATTTGCACGATAATATCGTATTTAATTTGGGATGTGAACACATTTTCATATGTTTAGCAGGACGTGTGGTGGGCACCTAAGGGCGGTGGCAAGGCCCACCTAAACACTGAGAAGGGCCTTGGTTTCTGTGTGAGCACGTGGGAACCATGAATGACCCGGACTTGGGGGCCAAGGAAGGCTGCTAGGTCATGCCTAAGAGGAGTCCTAAACGAGGGCAGGTGAGTGTGTTACTTTCCCTGGGTGGCTTTAACAAGGAACCACAAGCCGGGTGGTTTAAACCACAGAAACTTATCGTCTTACAGTTATGGAGGCTAGAAGTCCAAGATCAAGGTGCTGGCAGGGGCGGTTTCTGCTGCGGGTGTGAGTGTGAATCTGTTTCATGCTTCTTCCCTGGTGTCTGGTGGTTTGCCAGCAATCCTTGGCATTCCTTAGCTTGTAGCAGCAAAAATTCAGTCTTCACGTGGTGTTTTCTCCCTGCATCTCAGTCTCTGTTCAACCGTCCCCTTTTCATAAGGACTCTGGTTCTACTGGATTAGAAACCACCTGACTCTAGTGTGACCTCATCCTAACCTATCTAATTCCATCTACAACGACCCTATTTCCAAGGAAGGTCACATTCTGGGGTACTGGGGATTAGGACTTCAATGTATGATTTTATTGTAGAGACACACACAATTCAACCATAACGGGGAGTGGAAAACTGGTGGGAGAAAGATCGGGTCAGGAGGCCAGGGTGGCACAGGCAAAGGACTTAGAGAGAATAGAGAACACAGGATTGTTCTGAGAACAAAATCAAGATAGGTGAGATGAGGCTGGCAGGGGGAAAGAATCAGATCACAAAGCCCACCTTGTAAGCCAAATATGGATTTAATCAAAAGGTCGGGATTTTTCAGCATGATATTTAAAAATCAAAATGAGGCAACAAAAAGTTCCTCATGCATCTCTGCCCTCCCATGCCCTCTTCTTATCAAAGTTTCTGTATCTCAAAACCCTGAAAGTCCACTAGGAAAGAAGCAAGGCCAGAGGTCTAGGGACTACTCTGGGTCACACGGCTTGTTCCCAACACAACCTAGGTTAGAAACCAAGGAACTAACTCCTGTTCGAGTCTCTACCTTCCATATACCATGCTATTCTTATTTGTCTCACTTAGAAGGTAATTCTTTGGTTGTTATGGACTCTTAGATCATAAGTTCTTCGATTTTTTTTTTTTTTTGAGTCAGAGTCTCACTCTGTCGCCCAGGCTGGAGTGCAGTGGCACGCTCATGTCCACTACAGCCTCAATTTGCTTAATTCAGGCAATCCTTCTACCTCAGCCTTCCAAGTAGCTGGAACTATAGGTGTGCGCCACCATGCCCAGCTAATTTTTTTGACTTACTGTAGAGACGAGGTCTCCCCATGTTGTACAGGCTGGTCTTGAATCCCCGAGCTCAGGCAATCCTCTTGCCTCTGCCTCCCAAATTGCTGGGATTACAGGTGTGAGCCACTGTGCCCACCTGGATCCATTTTTTAAAACTAGAGTTCTGTAATACTAAATGAAGTAATCTATCAACATAGTGGCCTATATTTAAATACTTTGAGGGCAGAGTAGACTGCTAATCAGTTGCAGGAGAAAAATGGAAATGATCTGTTTATGTATCTGTCTCCTTCACTAATCTTTTAGCACCTCCAGGGCAGAGACCATGACCCACTCATTTCTCTATCCTACTGCTGAGCACTGTGCTCAGTGAATGCTCAACTGACTGAGGGCCAGAGACACTCCCTTCCTCAGCTCAGGAGGCCTTCTCTCAGCTGGGCATCTTGTGTGGCCCAGGAGAAGGCACTGTAGATACAGTTCCAAGACCATGGATGGGCCCTAGAAGCCTATTTCAGCCCAAGGAGTTAATATCCTGTAATAATATCCTGGAGGCTCAGGCTACTGTAGACAAAAATCTCATAGTAAGTTCCAAACCCAGAAGTGACCATGCTCTAAATAGAAAAGCCAAAAGCACATCAGAATCCCAAACAAGAACTTTCCTAAGAAAGACACAATTTGGGCAACCCACTTGGGTCCCCTCCCACTATGGGAGCTCTTCTGTCCTCTCAATGCATCCTGCTTTAAAAAAAAAAAAAAAAGACACAATTCGAAAGCCACAAAATAAAAATGGACAGATTTGACTATGTAAAAAAAAAAAAAAAAAAAAGCTTCTACACAACAAAGGATATGTTTAATAGTTAAAAGACATAAGGCAGACTAGAATTAAATATTGACACCATGTATTTTAACTAAGTCTCAATATCTTAAATGCAGGCAAAGAACCAGAAGAAAAAACAAACCCTAAGGGCAAAGGGGCAAAACGCACAAGCAATCTGTGTAGTGGTGATACAAAGGGCATCTCAATAGTTACGCGAGATGTGCAAATTAAAACTGCAACGAGTAACATTTGATCCTTCTGGACTGGATTGGCAAAAATGAAAATAATCCATTGTTGGTAAAGGTGAGGTCTAAGGGCACTCCTGGGGCGAGTACAATTTACTTTGCTTCTAGGGGGTAATTGGCATCATCTGTGAAAATATAAAAGGTAAATATGCTTATGATCAGAAATTCTGATTCCAGGGATTGAGTCTAATGATAATAATAACGACTAACCTTAACTGAGTACTTACTACGTGCCAGAGCCCATGTCGGGTACATTACAGGGAACATGTTTCCTTGGCGAGACGACGTGGAGTATAGACCAATAATTAGCTCCATTTTCCAGAAGGAGAAACTGAGGTTTAGGGAAGTTAAGCAACCTGCCCAAGTTTTCAGTTAGTAACTAGTGAAGCCAGGATTTCAATTCAGGCAGTCTAATTTAATCATGCATATACACTTAATTTAATCATGCCCTATAATGTGTCTCACACACATGCATGAGACTATATATACGTTGCAGCATTATCATAATGTAGAGATTACATCTAAAGTTCTAAAATGAGAGAGACGGTTTGATGAATTCATTACAGCCATACCATGGGATACTATGGAACAAGAAAGACGATTTGTTTGTATTGACAGAGAAAAGTGGAAAAAGAGCAAACTGTAAAATAAGTAGCATAAATGAGGATTATTTTTTAAAACTCTATGACCAACCCGGGCAACTTGACGAGATCTCATCTCTACACTAAATCAAAAGTTAGCCGGGCCTGGTAGCAGGCACCTGTAGTTCCAGCCACGTGGAAGGCTGAGGCAGAAGTATTACCAGAGCCCAGCAGGTCGAGGCTGCGATGGCCAGGAGTGTGCCATTGCACTCCAGTCTGGGCAACGAAGTGAGACTCCAACCCCAAAAAACAAACAAACAAACTTTGTGTATATAGGCACACATCAAATCTTTTTTTAGTGGTTATTCATAGGTGTTAAAGTAGGAAGAGTTTCACTTCTTTTTTTTTTTTTTTGAGTTGGAGTCCCAAAGTGGACCAAAGCTTAAGAAAACATGGCCTGGCTATAGCTCAAAGAGCACATGGCCACATCATTGCTAAGCAAGGCAATGTCTATGTTTAGCATTTTTTTTTTATTTTTTAGTTGGAGTCTCACTCTGTGGCCGAGGCTGGAGTACAGTGGCATGCTCACCCTACCCCAGAGGCCACCTGCTGGGCTCTGGTGATCCTTCTGCCTCAGCCTTCCAAGTAGCCAGAACCACAGGCATGTGCTGCCACGCTTGGCTAATATTTTATTTATTGTAGAGACAAGGTCTCACCATATTGCCCAGGCTATTCTCGAACCATGGGCTCAGGCAATTCTCTTGCCTCGGCCATCAAAGTGCTGGGATTAAAGGCTTGAGCCACCACACCTGGCCGAGTTTCACTTCTTTACTTTAAAAATGTATCATTTTGGCCGGGCTCGGTGGCTCAGCCTGTAATTCCAGCGCTTTGGGAAGCTGAGGTGCATAGATTTCCTGAGCCCGCGGGTTCGAGACCCGCCTGGGCAACCTGGCGAGACCTCATCTCTACAATAAATCAAAACATCAGCCAGGCGTGGTAGCACATGCTTGTAGTTCCAGCTACTTGGAAGTTGAGGCGGAAGGATCGCCGGAGCCCAGCAGGTCGAGGCTGTGGTGGCCGGGAGCAGCCACTGTACTCCCGTCTGGGCGACTGAGTGAAACTCCAACTAACAAAAAAAAAAAAAAAAAAGGATCATTTAGGTCTCTACACCTAGTAATAGAAAATCTAACTCAAATTAGCTTAAATAATAAAGGGAACCTTTTGCTTATGAAGGGCCAGAGGTATGGTATGATTTGGTAGCTTGACTATGCCTAAATTGGTGTGATTTGGTAACTTAAAGTCTTCAAGGACCTGGTTTCTTTCCATCTCTCTACTCTGCTTTCCATTGTGTCGACTGCATTCTTAGGCAGGATTCCCGCAGAGTGGCAAAAAGGCTGCAGCAGTTCCAGGCTTCTCATGTGCCCCACAGTGTCCAGAAGCAGAGATGTGCTTGTGTCCTGTGATTCTCAGCAAAAGTCTAGAGGTTCAGCACTGATTGGACCAGTCTGGAATGAATCCTTGTAGCCAGGGGAATGCCAGATGCTGATTGGTTTAGGTCTATATATTCTAAATAAATCACTGTCGGAAGGAGGCCTGCTGTGATTAATCAGGATGTCCCCTGAAGATGGGAGTGAGATCACTTGTGGTTGCCACATGATGGGGGAGGAGGGAGATGTTCATTGCGAAAATAACACTGTGATACACTGATGTATTTTAAAATACAAGATCTCACACTTTTAAAAATTGCAAAATGTTCAATTTTATAAATGCCTTATTTCTTTGTCAGTTCAATGATTGCGATTAATGACCTGCATCAAGGGGCTCATCTAAGAGAGGTGGTGTGATTTAGAGGGTCAAATGCTGGGACTGGGAGTTAGGAGCCCTGACTTCAAGTTCCAGCTCTGCCAGTAAGATCTTAGGAATGTCACAGAACCCCTTGGGGCTCAGTTTCCACATCAGCAAATGACAGCGTTGGATTAGACAACTTTTACGGTCCCTTCTATCTCAACTGTCCCTGTCTTCTTGTTTATAAGATTCTTCTTTCTCTCTGTATCTATCTGTCCTCTCTTTCTCTCTCTTTTTCCCTCTCTCTCATCTCTTCGTCTCTCTCTATCCCTCTATCATTTATGTTAACAATTTTCCTGGGGATAAAAATACTATACGCATAAGAAAATATCCTAATAATGCAAAAGGATACAGAGTGAAAAATACTTTCTCTCTCACCCTTAACACAGAGCACTCTCCTTTCTGCCCTCTTTATCCACTAACCATTCTATTATATATGCAAATAGTCTCCATACTGCCTTTTTTTTTTCATGTAACTATCTAGAAATGAACCTGCTGGGCAAGAAGATCTGTGCATCTTATGTTTTGATAGATATTGCTAAATTGTCCACCAAAGAGGACAATGCTTAGTTCTCCAATTCCTCATCCACACCCTATGCTGTCAGACTCTTTCATTTTTGTTATTCTGCAAGATCAAAAAACCACATATCATTGTGGTTTTACTTTACTTTTCTTTTATTGTCTATGCGGTTGAGGATCTTTTAATATGCCTAAAAGTCATTGACATTTATTATTTTATGACTCATTTGTTCGTGTACTTTGTCGCCCCCCCGCCCCACCTTTTTTTTTTTTGTACAACCAGAATTTTTCTTGGAATGCAGACAATGGAGCATTCTTAACACCCCTCTTGTGGAAAGATAGAACTGAAAGGACATCACTCTATAGGCCCTTGGGTTACAGGTGGGTTCCAGAGGGCAGAGGTGGGTGGCATGGCCCAGGAAGGAGTCACAGAAGGAATAGGGGGATTTACTGCAGCCAGACAGCCAAGAGCGGCTTTACATTTCAGTGTTTAAAACAACAACAACCACAACAGCACACAAACAAAGACCAAAGAATAATGTGCTACAAAGGGGACCACATAACCTACAAAGCCCAGAACAGAAAACTTTTGGGATGAACAAAAAAAGAGGAGGCTGAAATGGAACAGTCTGGAAGGCAGGGGAGACTCATCTAGACCACGGTTTTCAAAGCAAAAAGAGTTGTAAGTTATACTGGAATGGTGGGGTGAACACTGTGGCCAAGAATTCAGGTAAGATAAAGATTTAAGAGTGTATTGGAATTGACAGTTAGGAAGTAGGTCACTGTGACCCTTGGCTGAGCAGTCGGGGGGGGGGGGGAGGGTGTTAATACAGAATTTTGAGCCACAGGAAATGAAAACAGAGAAAGGAAGGGAAGTTAGTGGGAGTGGGGGAGAGACAAGGTCATGAAAAACGAGTGCTTAGTAAAAGCTAATTGCAAAAAAACTGGCATGACTTTTTAAAGACAAATAATTAGTACTATGAATGCAAATATGTTCACTTCTTTAAAACACACCTTGGGTCCATCTGACCTAAGCTGTGGATCTTTCCATTTCGAATCCCTTACTCTATAAGGCAGTAATTTCCTAGAGGACATAAAAACCAAGTGGTAGCACTGGGCGAGACATTGGGTGCGAGCCAGTTCATTCCCTCATGTTACAGGTGAGGCAGCCGAGGCTCAAATAGGAGAAGTGACCAGGTTACACAGTGACCGTGCAGGAGCTGCAAATCTTGCTTTTAATTTCCACTCTTTTCCATGCTATGGCTGCCATTTTATCTTCCTTAACATTCTAGGGTATCTAACGTCTTGCTGGCATCTAGTAGAGTCTATATTTCATTTTCAGACATTGTATTTCATTCTTTTTCAACCTTCTATTCTCCATACTTTCCTTCAGTTTTGTAAAGTCAGCATTATTGAGATATAATTTACGTATGATAAAATGATCCGTTTTAAGAATATAGTGTGTTGGATTTTTTTTTTTTTAAGTCGGAACCTCACTCTGTCACCCAGGCTGGAGTGCAGTGACACGCTCACAGCCACCATGGCCTCTACTTGCTGGGCTTAAGCAATCCTCCAGCCTCAACCTTCCAAGTAGCTGGAATTACAGGTGCACACCATCATGCCTGCCATATTTTTTGATTTATCATAGAGACGAGGTCTCACCAAGTTGCCCAGACTGGTCTCGAACCCCTGGACTCAGGCAATCCTCTCACCTCAGCCTCCCACAGTGCTGGGATTATAGGCTTGAGCCACCGCACCTGGTCGTGTGTGTTGGATTTTGACAAATGTGGACTTTTGTATTATCACTATCATAATCAAGATTTAGAACATTTGTCTTGACAAAATATTTTCTCCTATTCCTTTCCTACCTTCACCTCTGATTCCAGGCAACCACTGATTTGCTTTCTGTCATTACAGGTTATTTTCCTCTTTTCTAGAGTTTCATATAAATGATGTCACATAGCATATACTCCTGGTGTCTGATTTATTTGACCTAGCATAATGTTTTGAAATAGATGAATTTATTTATTCAGTATTTTGACTGTATTCATGTTGTGTATATCAGTAGTTTATTCTTTTGTATTACTGAGTTGTATTCCACTATATAGACATATAGCTATACCATCATTACCTTTACTTGATGATAGATATTTTGGTTATTTTCTGTTTTGTTTTTGCTATTTTGAATAAAGGTACTACAAGCATTTAAGTACAAGTCTTCCTGTGGGCATGTTTTCATTTATTTTGGGTAAATAATGAGGAATGAAATTGCTGGGTCACATGGTTAGGGGAACTTTATAAGTAACTGCTGAACTCTTTTCCAAAGTGGTTATACCATTTTGTACTTCTACCAGCAATGTATGAGAGAGTTCCAGCTGTTTGACATCCTTGTCAATACTTCGCGTTGTCAGTTTTAACAATTTTACCCATTCTAGTGACTGTTTAATGATATATTATTGTAGTTTTAATTTGCATTTCTCTGATAAATAAAAACGTTGAGTACTCTTCATGTTATTGGCCAACTTTATATCGCCTTTTGTAAAATGTTTGCTTAAATCTTTTGCCCATTTTTGACCAGGTACAGTGGCTCATGCCTGTAATCCCAGCACTTTCGGAGGCCAAAGAGAGAGGACTGTTTGAGAGCAGGAGTTTGAGACCAGCCTGGGCAGCTCTGGAAGATCCTATTTCTACAAAAAAAAATTCTTAAAAGTTACCAAGGCATGGTGATGCATGCCTGTGGTCCTAGCTACTTTGGAGGCTAAGTTGGGAGGATTGCTTGAGCCCACGAGTTTGAGGCTGCAGTGAGAGCAGCCCAGTGAGCCTGGGTGACAGTGAGACTCTGTCTCTAAAAACAAAAAACAAAATAAACAAGTAAATCTGTTGCCTATTTTAAAAAGTCAAGCTTGTATCTTATTGTTGATTTGGAAATGTTGTTTATATATTCGGGATACAAGCTTTGTCAGTCCTTTCTGAAGTGTATAAATGTTGAGAGTTAACATTTTGATGTAGTTCAATTTATGAATTTTTTTCTTTTCATGCTTCTGTATCCATCTCAGGAATCTTTGTCTAATCCAAGATTGTGAAGATTTTTTCCTCTAGCAGTGTTATAATTTTAGCTTGTAGAAGTAGGTTTTTGATTATTCCAAGTTAATTTTTGCATATAATGTGAAGTAAAAGTCAAGGCTCATTTTTTTTTCACATGAATATCCAGTTTTTCCTGCACACTTGTTGAAAAAATATCCTTTGCTCATTGAATTATCTTGGCACTTTCTTCTAAAGTCAATTGACTATCTACGTAAGGATCTATTTCTGAACTCTCTACTCTATCCTGTTATTTATTTGTCTGTTTTTACACCAATGTTACACTGTCTTAATTACTGTAACTTTACTGTTAGCATTGAAATCATTTAGTATACTTTCTCCAACTTCATTCTTTTAAAAAAATTCTTGGCTCTTCTATGTCCTTTGCAATTCCATATAGGTTTTAAAATGACCTTGTCAATTTCTCCAAAAAAAGTGTGCTTAGATTTTGATAGGGATTGCATTGAATCTATAGATTAATTCACTGAAGAATGTCATTCGGAGTTAGCTGGCTCTTATGCATGATAGCTTGTTTCTTTGTATGTTCTGAGATAGTTTTATTGTGAGCTCATATTCCTTGGAAATCTATCTTTTGTAATTTGTCAAGGCCTGGATTTAAATCTGTTTCCCAGAGTAGATTTGTGTTTATATTTCCCAGACTACATTAAAAAAAAATTGAACAAGAATAGTTCTCTTTTTGTAGTCATAGAATCATGGTACCCAATTTGAATAATTTTGGTTTTTTCCAGATTTGCCATGGATATAAAGGTGAGGAAGGTTGACTAGTTTATGCCACTATACATGTAGGTAAAATGAAGAGGTTACAATACTATATTTTCTTCACATAAGATTAACTGATTGGTACAGTGTTGAACTAGGCCAATTCAGAGAGGGCAGTCCCAATGAACTAAAACAGAAATTTATCTAGAATAATAGAGCAACTGAGTTTATTTCCTTTTTTTATCAGAACCAACAGCAGTAGATTTATTCTAATCCATCTTTATTACAAATGAATTTGCAAATGTAAAAATAGAAAAGTAGGTTCACAGTGTTCACCATTGATGATGTGTAGAGGTGTGTTTTTGTGTAGCAGTGTGGGACGAGGAGTATGTGAAGGTGGAGGGACAGACTTGACAATCTAACATGTTGGGTTTTGGAACAGGTGGGAAGGAGGGGCAATAGAAACTTGCATGAAAATAGGTACTCCTCTCGCCAATTTCTAATCGAGCATTTTCCATATACATGGAATGAACAATTCTAATATCTTGTGGTTCCCTAGATCAGTGCTTCTGAATCTCTACAGTGAATATGAATCACCTGAGGATCTTGTTAAAATACAGATTCTGATTTAGTGGGTCTGGGAGGCTTCTTCCATTTCCAGCAAGCCCTCCAAGAGATCTCAATGTTGCTAGTCCGTAGATCACAGCCCTAGAAGAATATCTAACCTTCTGTTTACACTCAGCTATCTAAAATTTCACCATTAGCACTACTTACTTTTGATCATCTATCTCTATCTATGTATCTATCTATGTATCTATGTATCTATGTATCTATCTATCTATCTATCTATCCACCTTTTATTTATTTTGAGTTACTTATTCTGCTGTTCAAACTGGAGAGCAGTGGCACTATCATGGCTCACCATAGCCTCAACCTTCTGGACTCAGGCGATCCACTCTCCTCAGCTTCTCGAGTAGCGTGGCACTACAGGCGCGTGCCACCACATCTGGCTTATTTTTTTCATTTTTGTGGAGATGAGGTCTCTTTTGTTGCTCAGGCTGGTCTCAGACTCCTGGGTTCAAACAATCTTCTTGCCTTAGCCTTCCAAAGTGCGGAATTATAGGTGTGAGCCACCATGGCTGGCCAGCACTACTCCTTTTTTTTTAGGTTAGACAATATAGTTTAGCTGGGTTTGGTGGTTCAGCCTGTAATCCCGCACCTTGGGAGGCTGAGGTGAGTGGATTGCCTGAGCCTGTGGGT
>NW_007246634.1:144334-148233 GCF_000164805.1 Carlito syrichta | reverse complement strand
GACAGAGTGAGACTCCAACTCAAAAAAAAAAAGAAAAGAAAATATAGTTTATTTAGAAAGCACATGAGAGGGAGAGAGAGAGATTGAGAGAGGAGATTCACCTCCTCAAGGTAAGGGAGGAAACCAAAACTAGGAAACATGGTGACCATAGCTCAAGGAGCCACATGGTCAGACTTAGCAGAGTGAAGGCACCCAGCACTATTTCTTAAAGTACAAATATTATCATTGGTCTTTAACATCTTGACATGAATTTATCAGATCTTTGTCGATTGGGTGGCAATAATTTACAGGCAAATAATTAGCAAAATTTGTCTGAGGGCAGTGGCTCATACCTGTAATCTCAGCACTTTGGGAGGCTGAGGTTGGAGGATCGCTTGAGGCCAGGAGTTTAAGATCAGTCTATTCACATAGTGAGACCCCATCTCTACCAAAAAATAAAAAAGTTTTGCCAGGTGTAGTGGTGAGTGCCTGTAGTTTCAGCTACTAGGAAAGCTGAGGTGGGAGAATCATTAGAGTCCAGGAGTTCCAGGCTTCAGTGAGCTATGAGCCTGCCACTGCATTCCAGCATGAGCAACAGCATGAGACCCTCTCCACCTCCCAAAAAAATAATTAGCCAGGTTTCAACAAGAAAGTACTTTGTTACTGAGAAGCCACTTTAGCTAAATCCCATTTCACATCATAGAAGCAAATACCTACAGATACTGAAAAGGAGTCATTATATAATATTTTCCACAGTGTCCCAAACAGACAAAAGATAATAATAGTTCTTTCTGTTTAGATGCTGAATATGTAATCAAGGAGTTTTGGGCATCTTTTGAGGAAAATAGGGTTGAAAGTGAAACAGCGAAATAATAATACTATTTGAGTGAACTTTTACCCTGTGACAGACACTGTACTGAGTGTGCTTAAATGCCATGCTGTACATTCCTGTTTTTCCTCTCAAAACAACCTTGAGGTAGGTACCATTTTCATCCTCGGACAGGAATACTGAGGCTTGGAGAGGTTCTGTAAATTTCTTGAAGTTATTTAGCTAGTAAGCTATACCCCTGTCTGTTACCAAAGACCAGTTTTAGGTGTTTGTTCATTCATTCAACAAATACTTATCAGATCTCTCTGGGCCAGGAGTCCTGTGATAGCTTCAGATACAGTAGAATGATGAAGACAGAGTTTATATCTTTAGACTTGTCTCACCCAGAAAATGTCCACTGTTGACTATTGCAGGGCTCTGCATTGAAGGAGTTTGGGAAGGAGGCTTCTGATGTCCACAGAGTTGAGAGAGAGCCACAGAGCCAAGGTGGGACTTCTAAATTCCTCAGGAACTGTAAGGGCACCTTCACTAGGATGTCTACTTGAGGAGAGCATTGCTTTCAAGGAGTCCACAAAGGATGACTTGGTGTCAGCAAGCCTTTTGTGACTGAGTCCAGCATCTGAAGTGGCAAGAAACAGGGCTTATGGTCTCGCTGGGGTGAAGGCACTCTAACTCACTGGTGTTCCAGGAAGTAGCCTCTGGCCAACAAATCCTAAGAAAGTCTGTGGCTAGTAGGGTGTGAAGTGTCTCCACCACAGCTATTCTTTGGGAGAAGGAAAACATGATCGAAATTCAGTAGGCCCAGGAAAGCTGGGTGCCCTTGCTTTGTTTCTGGAGTAGAGTGTTCTTATGAAAGTACCAGGACTGCATCTTATCTTGATTACGGTGACAGAAAGCAAACAGCCCTGACAGGGCAGCCTCAGAGGGTAACATGCTCAGTGCCAGCTTTCTCTCTCTCTTATTCTTCTGCTTTCCAGTGGAATCTTTGAAATAGTAAATGACGTGAGACCTTGTGAAGTCTACCCGTATCATTATTCTCTGTTGGTGCTTTGGTCAGAACCTCACTGGAATATGGCAGCTAAAATCTTACCCGGGAAGGTCTCCATGAAGTGAAGGGAAGTTTTAGGAGTGATGTCTACACGAATCAAAGTGTTTCTCAAAGAGAAATGATTATGTGAGTATTTATCTACAGGAAATCCTTTGGTGATCACTATTTAGTCTGGAGAGTGAGGAGCTTCCATAAGTTATTTCCCCCTGGGTGAATAGCAAGCAGGAGAGCGTCTTTTCAGGAATTGCATACAGTGCTGCGGAAATTCTCTGTCCTATAAAGCCACTGGGTTAAAGCTTAAACAGGCAGCTAGAGCCAGAGGACAGCAGCTGGAGACTGTGGAGTGGGAATATGTTTGTTAGAGGCTTGCTTTAATCCAAAAGAGACCAGGAAATCAGCCAGGACAAGAGGAGAGGACAACTGGGACCACAGGTGCTCCCAAACTGAGTGACAAAGGAGAAGCCAGGAGGCCACGACTGTGCCACAGAAAGAGAAATGAAAGAAGGTCGGGTGCAGTTAGGAAGAGTTTCCTTATGCGCAGGACTGACGGGTCGTTGGGCCAGGCGGTGACAGGCTAGGTCTGTTCCCTGGCGGCCTGCCCTCCTGTCATCAGACATCGATTGACTGACACTTTCATTCAGCACATATTACCAAGCACCTACTTGATAATTTGGGTCAGGCATTCTTCTAGGTTCTGGGGATACAACAGTAAACAAGGCAGACTCCCTGACCTCTTGGAAAGGAGGTCAGCCAGTAAACAAACAAAGATGTAAAAGAGTCCTGGGAGACTACAGACTGCAGAGAAAAGAAGCAAAGTAAGAGGATGGAGCCCTCCTCTTCCTAGGTGGATTTGTTATTTTCTATAGATGTTCAGGAACGGGGACACCAATGATGGTGACCAGAACCTAGAGGAGGGGAAGGAGGCTCTGTCTACTCTACAATTTAGGAAAAAATTCCCAAATGAGGGTTTTCCTCTCTTCTCATACCACCACCACAACAATCATCAACAGAGAATAAACTTCGGTGATCAAATATGGGTTTTTCCCTCACACACCGAGCAGGGACACTGGCTGGGCATCCTCTAATTCAATTCCAACACTATCTACCTGGAGATAGTGTCAGATTCCATGGGGTGAGGGCTCAGTTTCACAAGACCCTCCTGCCCCTCTACCCGACACCAGTTACAAGTCCGGGCCTCTGCAACTTCTGGTTGAGGTTCCTACAACCTTCCCTCTTTGGGTTTGATTAATTTGCTAGAGTGGCACACAGAGCTCAGGAAAACACACTGACTGTTATCATAAAGGATATTACAAAGGACACAGATGAACACCAGCGTAGGGTGAGGTATGGGGGAAGGGGTATGGAGCTTCCCTGCCCTCCCCTCAGGTGCTACCCTCCAAGAACCTTCATGTGTTTAGCTATCAAGAAGTTCTTTGAACCGTGTCCTTTTGGGTTTTTATGGAGGCATCATTAACAGGCAAGACTGACAACCGTGTAGAAATGTGATTGGACAAAAAGGATACAATCTCATAGATAGACCGAGTGGAAACCAGCATGGCCTCAGTTCTTTTCAGCCTTTCTATGCAGCACACCTTCCTCATGGTATGAGGCAGAACTCTCTCTGGAATGAGAGTCTTTTTTTTTTCCATTCAGGGTCTTGCTTTGTCACCCAGGCTGGAATGCAGTGGCATGACCACGGCTCACCGCAGCCTCCACCTCCTGGGCTTAAGCTATCCTTCCACTTCAGCTTCTCAAGTAAGTGGAACTACAGGTATTCACCATCACATCTGGCTTATGATTTTGTTTTTGTAGTGATGAGGTCTCACTATGTTGTGCAGGCTGGTTTTGAACTCCTGGATCCAAGCAATCTCCCGACTCAGTCTCCCAAAATGCTGGGATTACAGGCATGAGCCACCATTCCCCACCCGGAGGACAGGAGGTCAGAGAGAGACTCTGACCTGATAAGAGAGAGTCTGGCCGGGTTCGGTGGCTCAGCCTGTAATCCTGCGCCTTTGGGAGGCTGTGGTGAGTGGATTGCCTGAG
>NW_007246634.1:133204-144314 GCF_000164805.1 Carlito syrichta | reverse complement strand
AAAAAAAAAAAAAAAAAAAAGAGAGAGTCTGTTTCCTGAGCCCTGTTCCTGAGGTCCAGAGTGCCCCAACATTTTAACAAAAGACTGTAACAAGTGCTATGGGAGTTATGAGCCAGAAACTATAGTGGAAAACATCTCTCTCTCTCTCTCTCTCATAATACCACATCTACTTAGACAGAAACATTAGACCTTACTCACAGTGGCCCAGGAAGGGCCCAGAACCTTATATTGCTATTAGGCTTTAGTATTCACACCATTGGCATAGCTGATATAGTGGCCTCAATGACACCTTATTTAATGAGATGTTTACATTCTTTTTTTAATTTAAAAAAGCTTATTCTAAGCTTATTCCAGAAGAAATAGCTGTAGTTTTCAAATCCGCTGTCCCCACAGCTGAATTTGGACGGTTTGAGGCTGCCTGAAGGGTTCGGAAAAGGCTTTCCTGACCAACTAAACCTTTCAGGTGAGACCTAAAGAATGAGCGAGAGTTAGGGTGGACAGAAGGACTGAGTGGCCTAAACAGAGGGAACAGTATGTGCAAAGCTCCTGAGGTAGCTTGCTCATCTGGGAGATTTTGCTTTCAAGGCAGCACTCTGCAGTCTTGAGTTTCCAAGCACAGGGTGAGTACCTCTTCGAGTGTACGCCAAACCTGTCACTCCTATCCCTCTGCGGGCATTTTGGGTGTCTATGTTCTCTGTCCCCCTACTCTATAATGCTATTGGTGTGTTCAGAATCTTGTTTATATTAGATACTGGTTCTTTAGTTTCTCCAAGTTGTCTCCAGAGCCCTGAAACCATTCCTGATGGCTCCTGACGTGTAGCTCCCTTGGGTCTTGAGGGTGACTGGCCTTCTAGCCCTAAATTCCTGTTCTTTTGATTCATTGCCAGGTTTGGCTGGCCTTTTACTCAGTGGCATCTGGGAAATAACTTTTCCACTCCATGCCTTAGCTTTTTAAAACTACATGCCATTCTATAACCTCACAGTCATATTGCGATTGTTAAAAAAAAAAGTTTAAGATGATTGGAAGAAAAATTTATATTAATTATATTTAGTTTCATACTAGGTGGAGTAGAGAACCAAAAATGTAATTGTAGGTTTACCCAGTTTTTGGAAAAATTGATACATGGAAATTCTCATGGCATAGTTCTATTTGTGGAGTATTTTTTTTACCGTTAAAAATCACTACTAGTTTCCTTTAAATAACTTTTCCAGTGTAGTTAAAATCAGGTCAAATTTTCAAAAAATTCCGTCCATATCCAACCGTTGAGCACCTGTAGGAAGATACTCATTGGATAAAGAGAAGTGCAACCTGTTGGCCTTCACCCGCTCTCCACCCCTTCCACCTGCTAGGCCTCTTCCCCTGGAGCCTCTCATCTCTAACCTTTGTCTGGGTCCCCTTGGGCCCACCTATAGATTCTGCCTGGGGCAGACACTAGAATCAGAACTGCCTTTGGAAGATCCGAGACTCACTGGCTTCTGGCCCCAAAACTACTCCAGCTACTTTGTTCTTCTCTTTGCCCATCTCTTTGTTCTTCTTTCTAATACAACTCGTCAATGGTTGCCTTTGCAGATTACCTTCAATTCCTCCCCTCCCATTATCTCTTGATCAGGCTGTCACTCCTATCCTCTTCCTTTGAAACTATCTTTGTCAAGGTCACCAGTCAAGCACAATGGGCACTGCTCAGTCTTCATCCTACCGGGGCTCTTGGGAACAGATTAATCTCTCTGTTGTAAATCCTCTCTTTACTTGGACTCTGGCCCACCATTCTGTCATGCTTCTCCTCCCACCTCCCTGGTCACTCTTCACTGGTTTCTCATCTCCCCCAATCTCCAACCCACGGGAATATTCCAGGGCTCAATCCTCAAACTTTTTCTCACTCTATGACAACTCTCTAGATGACATTATTTGGTCATGTGGCTTTATTCAAGTTTCCCTTTTCTTAGTGTTAGTTACCCATAGTCAACTGTAGTCCAAAATATTAAGATACTTTGAAAGAGGAGAGAGAGAGAGAGACAGAGAGAAAGAGAGAAAGAGAGAGAGAAACCATATTAGTACAACTTTTATCGCAGTATATTGTTTAATTGTCCTATTTTACTATTAGCTATTGTTAACCTCATACTGTGTGTAATTTGTTAATTTATTAATTTTTTTTGAGTTGGAGTCTCAGTCTGTCACCCAGACTGGAGTGCAGTGGCCGCTCCCAGCCACTGCAGCCTCGACCTGCTGGACTCTGGCGATCCTTCCGCCTCAGCCTTCCGAGTAGCTGGAACTACAGGCGCACGCTACCACGCCTGGCTCATTTTGATTTATTGTAGAGATGAGGTCTCGCCAAGTTGCCCAGGCGGGTCTTGAACCTGCGGGCTCAGGCAATCCACTCACCTCAGCCTCCCAAAGGTGCGGGATTACAGGCTGAGCCACCGAGCCCGGCTTGTGTGTGTAATTTAAACATTAAACTTATATAAGTGTGTTTGTGCAGAATAAAACTATATATGGGGTTTGGTACTATCTCCAGTTTCAGGCATTCATTGGGGGTCATGGAACATGCCCCCTGTAGATAAGGGGGGACTACTATATATTGTGATAACTAGCAAATTCATAGTCCATTTGGGACACCAGACTCATATATCCAACTGATGACATGATGCTTCCATCTGGACATATAGCAAGGCATCTCAAATTCAACATGTCCACAACTGAGCTCTAATTCCATCTGGCAAAAGTGGCTCTTTCCAAAGTATAAATAATGCCTCCTTTCCAAAGGTGCCTATGTCCTAATCTCCAGAACCTGTGAATGTAACCCTACAGGGCAAAAGGGACTTTGCAGATGTGATTAAGTAAAGGATCTCGAGAATAAGGATTATGCTGGATTATGTGGGTGGGCCCAATGTAATCACAAGGGTCTTTATACAAGGGAGGCAGGACGATCAGAGTCAGAGAGAGGCAATGTGACAACAGAACCAGAGGCTGGAACGATATACATTGAAGACGGAAAAGAGGCCGTGGGCAAGGGAGGCAGGCAGCCTCTAGAAACTGGAAAAGACAAGGAAAATGGATTCTCCCCTAAAGCTTCCAGAAGGAATATAGCCCTGCCAACACCTTGGCTTTAGATTTCTGTCTTCCAGAACTATAAGAGAACACATTCATATTGTTTTAAGCCACTACGTTTGTGGTCATTTGTTACAGCAGCAACAGGAAACTCATACATACAGACTTCCCCATGTCATATATGATGACTCCATCCTTTTAGTTATCACAGAGTGACACTGAAGTCCCTGTTTTTCCTCTTTCTCACACCCCATATCCAATCCATCAGCAAATCCCACTGGCTCTACTTTCAAAATACATCCAGAATCCAACAACTTTCTTTTCATGACCACTACCAGCAACATTCTGGTCTAACCCATCATTACTTCTTTTTTTCTGGATTGCTACAAGCACCTTCACATGAGTCTTGCCTACTTCCCTCTGACCAAGTCTATTCCACACAGCTGCCAGAGCGGTCAGGTTAAAACAGAAGTCACAGCTTAGCATTCCTCTCTCAGACCCTCCTATGGCTCCCCATCTCATGAGGAACAGAAACTGGCGTCTTTACCATGGCCAAGGGCCCCCTGGATCTGGCTCCTGGACACCTCCCTAAGCTCATCTTCTGTCCTTGCCTTTGGCTCATGCTCTGAGCCCACCAGCAGGTGCTGCCCAGATAGTCCTTCAGGAGTTGAGGAGTGCTGCTAGCTGACAGCCCTCCGGTCCTGAGGTGGCCTTGGCTGAGAGACCTGTTTTTCTCAACGTCCCTCCCCACCCTCAGCTCTGAAGGGTCATCCTGTCTTCAGAACCCCCATGGAGTGGTCTGGGGCTTTCATTTGGACTGCCTCCTAACTCATCTCCTTCTACCCAGTCTTGCTTCCTCAGCTTGATCCCAAGAGCACTCGCTAACGAGTATCGTGTGCGCTAATCATTATTTCAGACCCTGCTTTCCAGAAGCCCGTCCTTTGCTATTCCAGAATGCCCCAAGTACCCTTTGCCTTAGGGCTTTTGCAGTTGTTCCTTCTGCATGCACAGCTTTTCTTATAGATATTCTTTTTTTTTTTAGGGTGAGGGCATATGTTTATTAGAGTTCTACATTTTTTTATTATAAAATTGTGGGGTACAGTTAAGGGTTAGGTATACAAATGTGCATCGTTCAGGCACCCTTGTTAATAAGGGGTGTCTCCCCATTCTTACAGATATTCTTAACCCTTTCCTTCCTTCAAGTCTCCCCTCAAATGTCCCCTGGCCTGTGGCCTTCCCTGACTACCTTATGTAAAAGCGCAAACACTACCATTATCACCAGCACTACTATCTCTGTGGTACAGCTCAATTTCTTATATAGTATTTATCCTCGTCAGATATATATTTCCTTGTTTGCTTATTTTCTGTCACTATACTCCAGTCTCATAAGGGCAGAGACTTGATCTATTTTGTTCAACTGCTTATTTCCATGACAACTAGAATAGTGTCTGCCACATAGCAGAGGCTTAATACCAAGGCAGGCTGGTACCGGTCTTGCTCTGACCTGATTCTAGTCATTGGCCCACTGCCACATCCCCTGTGATGAAGGTTTTGCCTTGAGGGTTTTCATCTTGACCCTTGAGATCCCTTTGATTCTGAGTCAGTGTCTTCGTGGCTTCCATTATATCCTTCACAGCTAAGGGCCTGCCTTGCTGTGCCTTCCTCCCTCTTTCTAGAGATCACAATCCTGCCCCTATAGCCCAGTCCCTACATACCTGCTGTTAGACCAGCAGGGATCCCATAACTCAGGCTCATTACTGGAACTCCCCCACTCCCATCAAGTTCCCATTCTCATCAGTGTCCCTCCGGGGTCTGGCCAGGCTCCCTGAAAGTCACTTCTAAACTGTGAGCCATATCTTGATCTTCAGCATCAAAGAGGGCATTGCTACAGAGGAGGAAGCTTGCATTTGAACCGGAAGGGTCTGGGTGTGAGTCCCAGCCTCTGTCACTGGCCAGCAGGGCACCCTGGGCAGGGCACTCGCTTCCTTGAACCACAGCTTCCTCCCTGATAAAACTAAGTCAATGATGTCAGCCTCACAGAGTGACTGTGCAAGGTATGAAGACATATGAAAACCGAGCTGACAGTATGATTCTCCTGACTGTGCTGAAATCCTCTGAAACACCTGCCCCATTGTGTTGAATGGAAAAGCACAATGTCCTCAGGAAGAAACTCTGAGACTAGGTAGCTCTGTGTTCAAAAGAAAGTATCTGCTGTGGTAGACCATTCAGTGTGACCTAAAATTCCCTGATAACACCAAACATATTTGAAAAATGCAACATTAATCTGTGCAGCAAAATTACACTGTCAGCCATACATACTAGGTCTAGGCATTATCTCAAGTACAGGAAAGGTAGCCTTTAACAAAGAGGCAGCACTAAAGCATAATGAGTGAATAGGTTTCCCTTTGCCAGAGTTCACGGAAACATTTATACTAAACCTTGCCAAATCCACAGAAGCTTTTCTAGTTCCCATTACTTTGCTATTCAAAAGGAAGGGAGTAATTGCTTCAGAGGCAGGGTGTGGTACAGTATATTTAACAGAGTGCTGAAAGCAAGTTCAACACAAATGCCCAATGTTGGCAGATTGCACAATTCTTGAGTTATTTTTGTGATGGGCAATGTTTTTCCTCTTTACTCCGTTTTCCTCCCTCTTGAGTTGGCTAATGATTTCCAATGAATAGAACTCTGTCCAGTACAATCCGGTTAGCCCACATTGAATACAGTGTCAACGAGAGATGCTACATTGACAGTCTTTATTTCAGTGGGTTCCAAGTATAGCAAAGATGGAAAAGGAACTGTCATTGGGGATGTTCATTTGTAATTTTTACTTTTGGTCTGAAAGTGGGTCATCAGCTCAGCAAAGAAAATACAAAACATACAATAAAGTCACCACCATTTCTGAAGTCTGAGCCATTATCTCTTGGAGAATCAAGACATGTACAGACACATTATGAATGTGTTCTGTGTTTTTCTATGTGACCAGGTAGCAAGTTTCCTGGCCCAACCTAGGTGAGCTGTTTCATGTTGGCTTGACAAGCAATGTCAGGCGTCTAAAGATGTGACATATATGTTTAGCTCCCTGCAATCAGCAGGCTGCTACGTTCACTACCAGCTGCATTTTCTCTGTGATACTGCCGGAAATAATGTGTCCCAAGTCATTATTGATTACTCTTTAATCCACACTGTGTTAAGAATGAAAGTGAATCTGACAGACATGGTGTCTCTTCACACCATACTTTGTCCATTGCAATGAGTAGAGGTGAAGATCGTGTCCTTGAAGATATTAGTGTGCATCCAAGAAACCAGGAAGATTCCCTTTTCATATCCAACCATTGATCATTCAGAGGTTCCCACTTTCCTCCTGAGAAGTTGAGTGTAGGGGTCAAGGAAGATATCTGAGTCAGGGAATAATTTCCCAAGAGAAACCTTGGCATGTAAACTTCAGTTTTCAATTTTAATGAACTATTACATGCTCAGGGTGAAAAAATGTAAACAGTGCACAGTGAAGTGTATGTCTCCCTTCCACCATTGACCCCCCTGTTCTTATCTCTCAAGACAACTTTGGTTATCGATTTTTTGTGTGTCCTTCAGAAAGAATGCATGCATATAAGAGGAGTTTTGATTTTTGAAATGCATTTTGGTATGTTCAACTCAAGTGATTCCTAAGATGCCTTCTCCAAATAACTCTCCATGGCAACACAAGTCTAGAAGACTCACAAGCACACGGACATATACTGGACACACAGTCATTCTTTTAAGCATAAAATGGAGGGGAAATGATGCAACAGAGAGTGAATAGAAGGCATATTACAGTAGACCGCAGTGGTTAGTGGCTTCTCAGATGGTTCCAGACAGCTTTTTATACAGAAATAGCTCAGTGAGAACACCCCAGCCTACTCAGACTGCAGAACAAATCCCAGGAACTTGCCTTTGTGCAATCTTCCCCATGAAGCTCAAGTCTAAACACATCAGAGCTTGGCAGGGCTGCATGGGTATGTGAGTGAGCAGACAGAATACGCTGGCTCCTCAGGCTCTCCTTGGTTTTTTCCTCTGAACCGACAGATTTTTCTTCTAGCTCACACCTGCTCCTCCCCAACCCCCCAAAGCATGCAGAAATGGAAAGCCCCTCAAGTTTTCCTCGGTCATGAAGTTAAGTAAAAACCCAGCTAACTCTTACACACTAAAGGAAAGGAAAAGAAAAACCACCAGTGAGAATAAAGCTAAGACACATGTACACACACACACACACACACACACACACACACACACACACACACACACAAAATGCATTTTTGCAGAAATAAATTGAGGAAAATCATTCTACCTATGAGGCCATCATGAAACTAAGTGAAACAGTACTGTTCACATTTGCAAGGTGCATTTGGTTTCAGAATAGAGATGACTGCATGAGAGATTCCAATATAGAAGCCACACGGAAGCCAAGAGAAAAGAAACATTTCCACTGTACAGCAGGTACAGATCTTAGTCCTGGTCAAAGAAATAGTTACTTGTACATACTATTTTGAAAATATTGAAAAGATCATTCTTAAGAAGACTGATGACTAGAGCCTGAACATCCTTTACAAATTGAGAAACCCTTAAATAACTCAATAACAGATAAAATACAATAGACAAATTCCCCCGAAAAGAACAGTAATAATAATAATGCTAATTTCCTAAGCTCTTATAGTAAATGCTTTACTTTTATTCCTACTCAGGACTTTAATGAGTTCCTTTAATCCCCGTAGTAGCTAGTTTCTTTTCTTTACTTTTTTTCTTTTTTTTTTTTGAGTTGAAATCTCATTCCATTGCCCAGGCTGGAGTGCAGGAGCACACTCATGGCCACCCAAGCATCAACCTGCTGGGCTCAGGTAATCCTTCCACCTCAGCCTTCCAAGTAGCTGGAACTACAGAAGCATGCTACTGTGCCTGGCTAATTTTTTGATTTATTGTAGAGACGAGGTCTCACCATGTTGCTCAGGCTGGTCTCGAACCTGCAGGCTCAGGCAATCCTCTTGCCTCGGCCCCCCAGAGTGCTGGGATTACAGGCTTGAGCCACCATGCCCGGCCAGTAGCTAGTTTCTAAGGTGGCCCCTAACAGACCTGACCTCTGCATATTCATGCCCTTGTATGGTGCCTTTACCTAGAATCTGGGCCATCTTGTGACCAGTAGAATGGGGTAAAAGTGATGGTGTGTGGCTTTTCCAAGGCTAAATCAAGAGAAGCCTTACAGCTTCTGCCTTGGTCACATGGTATGCTTGTACTGAGAAAGTCAGCTGCCATCTAAAAAATCCAACTCTCCTGAAATCTCCATGTTGTGAGGAAGCCAAAGCTAGCCAGGTGGGGCCGTTGAGTGGAGAGAGATGTTGGGCTAGCCCTCAGCTATGCCTGCCATCCCATGTCATGTGTCACACATGTGAATGAAGAAGCCATCTTCGATGTCTAGTTTAGTATAGCCTTTGGATGGTTCTGATCTCAACCAACATCTGACTATAACTGCATGTAAGACTCTAAGTGAAACCTGCCCAACTAAGCCCAGCCAACCACAGAATCATCACAAACAGTAATACATTACTGTTTTAAGTCACTAAGTTTGGGGGTATTTTTGTTACACAACAATGGATTACTGAAACAATCCCCACGTGCAGACTGCAAGGTTTTGGTGCAACATCTATTTCACCCCTTCCTCAATGTGCAATGTGGGGGACTGACCCCAGTCTAGGGGTACCCCTGATTAGTCTTTGCTAGAATTTCTCCAAGTGTGGTCCAGTAGCATCAGTGTCACCTCAGAACTTGTTAGAAAGGTAAATTCTTTTTTTCTTTCTTCTTCTTTTTTTTTTTTTTTGAGTCAGAGTCTCTCACTCTGTCGCTCAGGCTGGGCAGTACATTCATGGCCGCCGCAGCCTCTACCTGCTGGGCTGAAGTGATCCTTCCACCTCATCTGATCCTTCTGCCTCAGCCTTCCAAGTAGCTGGAACTATACCCTGCTAAATTTTTGAAACTTATTTTAGAGATGAGGGCTCACCAAGTTGCCTAGGCTGGTCTTGAACCTGTGAGCTCAAGCAATCCTCTCACCTGAGCCTCTCAAAGTGCTGAGATTATAGGCGTGAGCCACCATGCCCCGCCAGAAAGATAAATCCTTAAGCTCATCTCTGTACCTACTGAATCTAAAACTCTGAGGCTGAGGCCCAGTCATCTGTGGTTTAACATATCTCTCAGGTGATTCTGATCCATGCTCAAGTTTGAATACTACTATACTTTACCAATTGGTCTCTATACCAGTCATGGGAATCCTGTCCCTCTTGGCTACTGATTGACTTAGGAATCCAGGCCCGAGTCAATCAGCACATAGTGTTCCTATTAGTTTGTGGTTGAGGGAGTGGCCCTCTGTCCTGGTGGCAGCCATTCTGACGGGGAAGGGAGCCAGCCTTAAGAGGCTTCTGACACTGAGGATGAAAAGCAGAGATGCAGAAAGAACCAGGGTCCCTGACACCAGGCTTCAGTCAGTTTGCCCCACCTTTGAACTTTCAGTTATGGAGGTCAGTGGATTTCTTTATTGATTAAGCCCACTTGAGTAGGCGTTTCAATTAGTTGCAGCCAAAAGCACACGACTAGATACAGTAAGCATTATGATCTCTATTTGATGTAAGAGTGATCAGATAATTTGTACTAAATCAGACTCTGTTGTCATAGCCCACCTTTATAGTGAAGCCATAAATGGCAAGATTTGTTCCTTTCCTGAAAGCAGAATGTTTTGTGTTTATTTTTGGTGGGTTGCGGTACTGAGAATACATGAAGGCTGTGGGCCTCTGACAGAAGAAGAGGCAACATGGAATGAGAAGTTTCAGAGGAGGAGGAGGAGGCATAAGAGGCAAAATAACTACTGCCGAATTCTATTCCAGGCTGGCCTCAGGCTCTGGTATTTCTTCATGTCCACAATCAAATGATGCCCTTTCTTCTTTCTTTTCCCCCAAAACAGATTGACATGTTGTTTTGCAAGACCCACGCTGGAAGAGTGGAAAGCCAGTGTTTCTTTGAGGAGCAGGCTGATTGGTCCAAGGAGTTCTATAAACTGCATCCACCCACACCATGCTACTCCAAAGACACTTTATAATCACAAAAGGAACAATCCAGAGGATTTTTTGGAGGCAGGGGTAGGAGGATCCCTTGATTCCAGGAATTTGAGGTTACAATGAATTATGACCACACCACTGTACTCCAGCCTGGGCAACCGAGTAAGACCCCCTCACTTAAAAAAAATTTCCCTTTTTGCTTACCTGTGTAAGTTTTAATGATTGTAATAGGCATTCATTAAAGAAAAGTCTCTTCCTGACTGAGTGCAGGTCCTAGGGACCCCATGTGTTCTGAGCTCCAAGGCTGACGTGCTTTATTTTATTTCATTAATTATTTTTTTGAGCTGGAGTCTCCCTCGGTCGCCCGGACTGGAGTGCAGCGGCCGCTCCCGGCCACCGCAGCCTCGACCTGCTGGGCTCCGGCGAGCCTTCCGCCTCAGCCTGCCCAGCAGCCAGAACGACCACAGGTGCGTGCTACCACGCCCGGCTAGTGTTTGATCTATTGCAGAGACCAGGTCTCGCCAACTTGCCCGGGCGGGTCTCGAACCCGCGGGCTCAGGCGATCCGCTCGCCTCGGCCTTCCAAAGTGCTGGGATTATAGGCTGCGCCCCCGAGCCCCGCCACCCCCTTATTTTAGGTGAGGCAGCTATGTTGGCAGATATTCTGTGGGGCCCGGGCCTGACTGAGTCTAGGGCTCTCGGGCCCTTCGACGACCTGGAGGCCGCAGCCTGGGAGCGCCCCGGACGGCCTTTCCGGGCCGGTGCTGGAAAGCCTCTGGGGGCCCTTCCCAGCCGCAGAGCGCGGAGGCACGGTGGGCCTGCCCACTGGGGCCTGGCCCCTGCAGAGTCGGGGGACGGCGAGGCGCGCTCCAGGGCCCTTCTCTTGGGGGCGGGGCCTGGGCTCCGCGCCTGGGGCCGCGACCCTGTGTCGGGCGCCCCCTGCCGGCCCGCGCGCACCGGCTCCCTCGGAGCGGCCGCCGGGGGCACGCGGT